>NC_063212.1:5052328-5109828 GCF_017589495.1 Alosa alosa
AAGTGAGAGCTTTCAATGTATGGGTGAGGAGGGGTTGGTGGTGTGTGTTTGGTGGGGGGGGGTTAGTTAGACAAACAGTGGCACCTGCCAGAGCTCATGATCCTCTGACGCCATCATCCGCTCTCCATAGTTCCAGCACATCACCTGTGGCTGAGCTACGCAGCCAGCACACAGGGTTGTGGAAGTGTCTTTGATAAACATGTGTCCTACATTTCAGTGTGTGTGTGTGTGTGTGGAAGGGGTTGGTCTCATGGGTGGGTGGATGTGTGTGTGTGTGTGTGTATGTGTGTGTGTGTGTGTTTGCTTGGAGCCTGAACAACCAGGTTGGGTAAGTCGTGGATCGTCCTCTGTGGTGGGCTTTGCCGGTCTGCTGTGGGGAATAGCGGAGCCTGCTTCGACTTCAATGAAGGACAGACAAGGCTGGTACAGGCCTCTGCTTGATCTCTTAGAAGTGTGCAGCTTCCCATGTTCTAGCTTTGTAACGAGTGTGAAAAAAAGTCAGAAAACAAGGAGAAATCGGTTTGAGTTATCAGAGAGGCCTGCGTTCAGCACTAGGTGGGTGAAGTATCAGATGGTGGTGGAGGGAGAAGAATTACAGAAACAGTTGAAGAGACTCAGGAAGTAAGTATGAATCAAACTTTAACTTTTTCTCTCTCTCTCTCTCTCTGTATGTCATCCAGAGAGAAAGGGGTGAGAAGGTGAAATATTCATTGTGTCAGACTGAACGTCTTTTAAGGAAACGAGGCACCCAATGATTTTGAAGATAAAAGAAGACCAATTTAAAAGTTGGCCTGGAGGCAAAGAAATAATATTTAAGGCTATGAATGAACAATTCGTCGGTAAGGGGAGGCCCTTTGTACACTGCTACTGCCAGTGGAAATATCAAACCCCCGCTCGCTACCCTTTTTAATTTGCTCCAGTTGTGATTGGCCAGTGTTTTTTTCCACGGGCAGCCTCTATCGGTCATTAATTTGTGTAATGGTGTCAAGAAAGGCCATTGTTTCACCTCAACGCAGATAGTTTTAAATTAATTTGGGGGAAAGAGTTGATGCAGTACTTCTAGGCTGTTTTGATAATGATTTCGGCATTAGGAATCCTTCATGCATTATGTGATTATTATTTTTAAAAAGAACAGATATATCTTTATATTTTTGTTCTCCTGGAGGATTTCAAATGTGTTTAGAAAGTGTATTATAATTATAAGTGTAATTTGTTTTTCGCTTGGCAGTGGATGCTTTGTGTGACAACCTATTTTAGTCCTGGTTAGTATTTTAGAAACCAGGACCTACAGTAGAGACAGAAGCAGACTCCCAACACAGAGGACAAAGGAGGGAGAGAGAGAGAGAGGGAAAGAGAGAGAGAAGAACGGAAAGAGAAAAGGGAGAAGCCAGAGAAGACAAAACTGCTGTCCTCAGAAGCCGTGTCAACGTGGGAGGTCAAGCGGAAATCCTGCTCAGATTGCAAAGCAGCATGGGAATCTGACACACGGGCCTGAGTGGACCAACGAGCGGCCAGTGCACACGGTCTGTCTTTTGCCCGTTGGCCAGTAGGCCCCTTGTAAACTGCCAGTGCAACGGTTAGTGAAAAAAAAAAAACACTGGAAGAAGAATGTGTGCAGCCCGTCACTTTGGTGACCAATCTGAGAGGCTGCATGAACTCAAGCTCTGGTAACCACGGCAATGCGTACAGCTCAGACACAGTAATCACCATTTCACCTAGCAACAGCAGAGCGGTAAGGCTCTCTTCCACAGGCCTGAAGGAATCCAAAACAACAGAGTGCAACAACAACCATTCAGTCGCTTTTCTCAGTCGCTTTGGTGCTTTTCTCACATTACTATTAACATTTGCACAGCAGTTAGTGCATTTCTCAATACAATTAGTGCAAACTGCAAAAGCACGCCTCTTGCTCAAAATGGATAGTCCATTCCTCAAAAGCAAGTATTTATGTCAATGAAACTGCCAGTGTCATCAAAATGAGAAGTCTTGACACCATCGTTTATGAACAAGATAGTCAAATGGCTTTGTCTTGTTTTCATTATGACAGTTTATGCTCTCAGTGTTTTCCCATGCAAAAGAAGGTCAGAACTCGGTGACACTACCTGAAAATGATCAAGACAGCACTATACAGTACTTGTACAGCAATTTGAAAACTACAGTAAAGTTACAAATCGCTGTAGTTAGGGGAGTACTGTAAGTGAGTACAAGACACTGAATATGTACGTTCAGCATTGTGACAGAATTTGATAACTAGTTCACAAATTGTGTATGTAATGACTTGAGCAATGAAATGAAGACTATTAGTTTTATTGGGAACGACTATTCAGCATCCATAAGTATAGTTCATTTTGACTGACATGAGAAAAAAACTGTAATAGTGAAGTTAACACAGGTGGTGACTAGAACACATGTTGCCCCCACGCCACTATTCTGTGTGATACAAATGACATATTCCAGGGCCCTTGGCCAAGCTTAACTGAGGGTAAGGGGTTGAGCTGTGTGTGTGTGTGGGGTGCAATGATTAGTGGCTGTCTGTATAGAGATGTACACACACCATACACACACACACACACACACACACACACACACACACACAGATGTTTAAGTCTGAATTTCAATCTTGTGTTCAAGTATGTTTCTATTTACAGTTATTACGCTGCCTGCACATGTGTGCAGACACACCCAGACCCTGGACCTTGTGTTCAGGTGCAGCTCACTGCTGCTGCTTCTTGGTGGTCACACGACGCATTACAGTAAGTACGACCAGCCTACGCATCCTCCAACAACTCTGGCATTCCACATGGCAATGAGACGCGGCTCTCACGTGAAGAGCCGAAGGCGGATTTTCCACGGGAGGTTTTCTCCAATCCCCATCCCCATCCTCGGCCTCTGAAGTGTCCCTGACCCACTTCTTCCTCCTCTTCATCCTCTTCTTCCTCCAGATCCTCTCCCAATCAAAATGGTTGCCAGCGCATGACACAAGCGCCTGCCTAAACTGTGGATAAACCGGAGAGACATCGCTCACCCCACCGCGGGGGCTGAGGGCAACATCTGGAGGCCCAGGCGTGAAGGAAGAGATCCTTCCTTTTTCTCCTGCTACCTACGAGACACACACACACACACACAACACACACACACACATACACACACATACACTCACACACACACAAACACACACACACACACAAACACACACACACAAACACACACACACACACAAACACAAACACACACACACAAACACACACAAACACACACACACACAAACACATACACACACACACACACACACACACACAAACACACACACACACACACACACACGTGCACAAATACCCTGTTGCCCTCCGGCTTCCACCAGCTGCTGAGATACTATTTCTTTTCCACCCAAGCAGTGATCTTGACAGTGTCTATCTGAAAAGAGTCTTGGTCGATTTGCCATGCCAAGACGAAAGAGTGAGGAAGAGAGAGAGCGAGCGAGAGAGACAGAGAAAGAGAGAGAGAGAGAGGCACATGAGCAAGCTTCCATCTTTCTTTGCATGAGTTAATTACCTCATGTCCTGAAGCTACTTGGCAGCTTCCGATCACCATGGCACTGAAGAGAGTGGAATCTGTGTATATGTTTGTGTGTCTGCAGAGTGTGTGTGTGTGTGTGTGTGAAATTCACTCACCGCTGATCGCATTCATTACTCTTGCTTACTTTTCTGACAGGCAGCTGTATAATTCATTACCTACCTCCTTCAGTCATTCCAACCACAGTCACACAACACACACACTTCTGCAATGGACAGAGAGGTGGTCTCCAAAAATACCACACACCTACTGAACGCGTATGTGAAGGCAGAGAATTTACATCACAACGTCACTTCATTAAACAGTTGTAGATGTGCTAATTGCTAGTGTGTGTGTTTTTTGGTGAGATTTAGGGAAAGAAGAAAGTCAAGAAGGAAAGAGGGAACAAGGGAAGAAAGGTAAAGAGGAAGAGATGTCAACATTCAGCTATGCCTGCAAGGAAATAGTCCACTTAACAGGTTTGAATAACCTGTATAGAAATACTGTATGTTCTATTTGTATAGAAAGAAAGAAAGAACAAAGAAAAGAAAGAGAAAAGATAGAAAGACAAAGATAGATAGATAGATAGATGGATAGATGGATGGATAGATAGATAGAGAGGTGCAGTGTCCAGCTGTGCTTACAGGAGAGCATTGTGGTGTGGTGCGGTGGTGTGGTGTGGTGTGGTTGTTGTGTGGTGTGGTGTGGTGCGGTGAGGTGGTGTGGTGCGGTGTGGTGGTGCGGTGCGGTGTGGTGTGGTGAGGTCCAGTGCGGTGGTGTGGTGTGGTGTGGTGCGGTGCGGTGTGGTGGTGTGGTGCGGTGCGGTGTGGTGGTGCGGTGGTGTGGTGCGGTGGTGTGGTGTGGTGTGATGCGGTGTGGTGCGGTGGTGTGGTGCGGTGTGGTGTGGTGCGGTGCGGTGCGATGGTGTGGTGCGGTGTGGTGCGGTGGTGCGGTGTGGTGGTGCGGTGTGGTTTGGTGTGTGCGATTGGCATGTCTCTGGGTGAGGGACGTATGTAGCGGTGTGGAGAGATGGCCGCGGCTAATGAGATGAGATGGACTTCATTGAGAGCAGGAGCCCTGTGGCCCAGTCCCAGCACAGGAGGAGGGAACAGGTGTGATAGGGGGATGGGACGGCAGGTCAGCTAAGGATTGTGGGTAATTTCTTACCCTCATACTGATGGTAGTGATTTACAGGTGTGATATCTGGAGGACTTTGGGTTGACTGCAGTGATTTGCTGCAGTTAACTGTATATCTGACTGTAATGTAGGTTTTTATATACACATGCATGCACACATATAATTCCAACTGCATATGAAATGAGTGTGTTTGTGTGTGTGATTTGTGGTTGTGGGGAATTATTGGATGGTATCCATCATTCAACTGTTTATGGTTGCACACATGTGTGTTTATGTGTGTGTGTGTCTGTGTGTGTGTGTGTACATATGTTTCCAAAGGAGCTAGTAGCCTCTATCATCCATCTACATGCCCTTACACATATACACCCATTTTCTACACACACTGCCACTCCACCCTGGTCCGATCACACTGCGTAATACACCATGTGACAGAACAGATAGTGTGTGTGTGTGTGTGTGTGATGTGCGGCTGTGTGTCAGTGATCGTCTCACTGGCTCACCGCAGCAGCTGCTTTAGTGCCCTCCAGTGATGTTTCACACCCGCTCTCTTCCTTTCTCTCCCTTTCTCTATCCCTCTCTCTCACTCTCTTTCGAGCTCTGTCTGTTCCTCCCTTAATGACTAACAAAGACCTGTTTGTACACAAAGCCAGTGGCGCCCAAATGAAAACAGACACGAATTTCCAGTCAGCATCTCGAATGAGGGTGAGAAATAGGAACGACAGAATGAGAGAATAAGAGAATAGGGGGAAGAGAGAAGGAGAGAACAGGTGTGAGTGAGAGAAACAGGGTAGCTCAGAGGAATACAAAGAACATATATATTTATTTTTCCTTGTTTTACCTCATTTCAGGCCTACAAATAAGAGCCTATTGTTAAAGAGAGAAAGTGTGCGGGCTGGAAAAACACCAAGTAGCCACAGTGGCTCTTCTGTGTACCATTACTCCCCTCTGCTGGTGGACTTGTAGAACTGCAGGAAAGAAATTGGCAGTGCAGATATTGGCAAAGAAGGAAAAAAACATCACCTCCTCTGCTTGTTCAGTGAAACGTTAGCATTTTAGCAAACACCCTGAGGACAAATTGAGCCATAGACCATTTTGTTTTTATTTGGAGTCGAGGCTATTATCCTCTGCAGGGTAAAATTACACATTCTATTTTCAGCTTGTTTCACTTTTAAAAAAATACAATTCTAGTATTTTTAATGGGTGTTCTGGGTCTTTTCTTGTCAAATTGCCTACATAGGCTGTTAATGAGTTCCTTAGTCAGTAGTGGATCAAAGAAAAGTCTGCTCTGAAGATATCAAGATAGGACTCCACATCGTAATGGTACCCTGTCTGAGCACTTTTGATTACTACATTATTATGAGCATACTATAAACCCAATAAGCTGTTCCACAAGCAAACATTGTTGTTAGGTTGTTAAAATCTAATAGTATAATTAAATAATTACATTTAATACAGTCGAATGAGAGATGCTTACTGGTAATATGGTTTACATTACTGGGTGGCAACTGAAGTGACCAACATCTTCCAACTCTGAAGTTTTCTCCTTTGTGCCTTCCCCCGTGATTTTCTCTCTCACTCTCTCTTTCTCTCTCTCTCTTTCTCTCTGTCTCTTGCAGGGCCCTTTGGGGTGTGTCTGAGTTATGGGCTGTTGCGCCCCCATCTCCTCCGCGGGTCCTGGTGAGTCTGGTCACGCATGGCCGCCTCCTCCCATCCTGCCTGCTCTTTCTTCTTCTTTCTCCGGACGCTCTGCTCTGGGCTGCCACAGGCACAGACTCCGTACGGATGAGTCTCATCTTTCACCCCCCCTCCTCCGCTCTCCCGCTCACTCACTCCACCACTCGTCCATCTTCCTTTCTCTCTCTCTCTCTCTCTATCACCCACACTTCCTACTGCTATCTTTTTCTGTCTCTCTCTGTCTCCTTCTCTTGCTCTCTTCTCTCTCATTCATACTCCAAACTCTCTCTCTCTCTCTCTCTCTCTCTCTCTCTCTCTCTCTTACTCTCTCTTGTTCACTTGCTCAATCGATTCTGTGCAATTCTGGCAGATTGCCCTTCTCACATCCTATATTGTTGAAGGTTTAGCTCAGGGGCCTGTGTGTGTGTGTGTGTGTGTGTGTGTGTGTGTGTGTGTGTGTGTGTGTGTGTGTGTGTGTGTGTGTGTGTGTGTGTGTGTGCCTGAGTGAGTGAGTGAGTGAGTGAGTGTGTGTGTGTGTGTGTGTGTGTGAGTATGTGTGCGATTAGGGCTTAGGGTGGCCCATACTGGCAGTGTACAGAGTGCATGACAAGGCAGGCCAACCCAGGGAGATAGAGGAGTGTGTGGGGGAATGGCAATGAGGAATGGAGTGGGGGAGAATAACAGCCCAGCACACAGGGCCGACACAGTGTCATCATAGACTCATCCATCACAAATTCACACAAACACACACCTACTCTCTCTCTCTCTCTCACACACACACATACATACACACACACACATACCCTGAGTCCAAAACTACAGCATAATATGACATATTGTGGGTCAAGAAACAATGCCTCTGTTCCAAATGGGAAAAACTGCTGCCTTTTAAGATAACAGGAGAGTGAGGCAACAAGGGCTGTTCCAAACCGATCAAACTCTCTTTTCATGCCTCCTAATGCTTTCAAACTACCCCCATAACGCTCATTTTTGAAGGCAGCTGGGATGCATCTTCTATGCTGCCTATTGCCCACAAATCTGTGCAGCAACTCTCTCAAACTACAGTGAAAACTAAACAAACATGGCAGATGAAAGTCTTCTTCCGGTAGCTAATTGTATTGAAATGTCATTTGTTTGACATTTTCTTTGCTTAGTTTTTTTCAAAATCTAGCGAGAAATAGATTATACCGCCATGTATAACCAATGATAGTATCTTATGCATTTTATGTGCCGTCTGTCAGCAAAGTCTGCTAGATTGCGTAAAATCATCATTCTTAAAAGATGCCTAAAACTGATGCCTTCCATTTGGAACGGACTCAATGCGACCATTACCAAAGTCTATTTAGGGAAGTGTCACCACTCACCAGCCATCTCAGTGTCCTCTCTGTTGTTTTAGTGATGTGTGGATCAAATACGGCCCCAGGCTCCTGTGCAAATGATCAGGGAGAGATCCATAATTCCACATAGTGCAAATGATCAGGGAGAGATCCATAATTTCACATAGTGCATTCACACAGGTGCATTTTGTGGATCTGCATTTGAATCTGATCACAATCTAACAGATTTTTCGACTTGCACACTTTTCATGCACCATATGGCACAGCTATTGCTATGACAACAGTGGAAATAAACAGAACGTTCAGGTGAGGTGACTGGTTAGTTATCCTCTGTCCAGCAATGTGACTGGCTCTTTAGAACACATGGCAGGTCCTCTATGGTTAGCATGGCCCTCTCCCCACCAGTCAGTGGTCTCCTTATCTCTTTACCACAGCTCTGCCAGTGCTACATTTTTGAAAGAAGTAAAGTGAATGGCATTAAAACATCCTTCGGTCCACTCTAACCATAATGTGGCCTGTGCTCTACCTTGAGTATCAGTAACAACAGGGTGCAGTGCAGCTCACTGCAGAGGGATCTCGTTTCCAGCCACCCCTACTGGCTAAGCTCGACTTTGGCATCCCACAAGTATCAAACTTCTCTTTTTCTCTCTTTCTTTAAAATGATGATCCCCTTCAATAGTAGAAATATAGTTAGAGCTGTGAATGAAGAAATGTTACAGTTAGTGCTGTGATATAAGTACAGGTTTTTGATGGCAGCTGGTTGGTAATAAGTAGTCCCATTTTATTTGGCTTCTGTTGGTTATTTGGTCATTATAAGATAACCATATTTTATAATGGTAATATACTACTAATATTACCATTATTTATAATGGTATCAACCAGCCCAGGGATTTCAATCCAAGATACAGAACACACAGTAGAGAAATGAATAGTGAAACTTTAAGCATCTTCTTCATTCTTGTCCTCTGTGAATCGTCTATCTGGGGGAATAATGCCTTTGCACATTCAGCACTCCTGCCCCTTCCTCCACAGCGCTCTTTAAACAGGTACTTTTGCACTTTTTAAACAGGTACTTTTGCACTTTTTTGAACTGTGCACTTTTTGCACAGCTTTAGAACTGGATGTGCTTGCTGTTTCATGACTGGGATTTAGGTCTGTGTATGCGTGTGTGTGTGTGTGTGTGTGTGTGTTGTGTGTGTCTGTTGGGCCTCTCTCTTCCTCTAGTGTGAGTGGACGGTCAGAGAAGAGGAGTCTGGGCCGTGCTGAGGAAGCAGCAGGCCCTAATCCCATGGCTCAACTTCAAAAAGACCACTAAAGTCCACACCTAACACACAGAGCCACTGGCCTGGAGAAGAGCATCAAATCCCCCGCCACCTCTCTCTCTCTCTCTCTCTCTCTCTCTCTCTCTCTCTCTCTCTCTCTCGCTCCATCATCCCTCTCTTTCTCTCTCTGATGCTTTTCTTCACTCTCTTTCTCTCACTTGCTCTTGTTTTCTTCCTCTCTCTCTTTTATCCTTTATCTGTTTCTCTGGTTTTCTGTATGTTTTTTTTTTAAAACTTAAATCACAAGTTGTAGACAGGGAGAGAGGGACAGAGAGACAGAGAGAGAGATGGAGGGAAGCAATGAGTGTGGGATGGGAGGAAAACAGAGTCAAAGAGGGAGAGAGGGAGGGAGAGAGGGAGAGAGAGGGAGGTAGTGAAAAGGAGCCAAGATAAAGGGTGATGAAGAGTGAATGCTTCATTAGACGAGGAAGAGCCGACCAAGTGGATGTGTTGAAAGAGAGAGAGAGAGAGAGAGAGTGTGTGTGTGTGTGTGTGTGTGTGTGTGTGTGTGTGTGTGTGTGAGAGAGAGAGAGAGAGAGAGAGAGAGAGAGAGAGAGAGTGTTACAATCCCATGTGTCCTCCTGGCAGTGCAGGGTCAGGGCTGGGCTGGGCCTGGTTAGGCTGATTACAGGATTGAGTGTCTTACATTGGGGCGTGCATATAAAAGGGAGTTCCCTTTTAGTCACTTTTCTTCTGTCTAACAGGCACTTATTTTCATTTTCTCCTTGTAGTACCACATTGCTTTCATTTCTCTCTCTCTCTCCCTTTATGTCTTTATTTCACTATCTCTCTCTATCACTCTTTCTCTCTCTCTCTCTCTCTCTCTCTCTCGTCTCCCCCATATATCTAACATACTGACATATTCATTGCATCCACACAAGCACTCATTTAGTAGCTTTATCATTTTTGTTCTTTTTCAATACATTATACAATTTTGCCTTAAAACTTACATTTTGTTGTCCTTTTTTATGTTATTTTGTGTAACCAACATATCAACAGAGAGTAAGAGAGAGAGAGAGAGAGAGAGAGAGAGAGAGAGAGAGAGATTGAGGGAATAAAAGAAATAGAGGAAGGGAGAAGTGAGAGGAGAAAGAGAGAGAGACAGAGATGGAGCAGATAAAGATATTTTATACTTGTTGATAGAACAAGAGAACGAACAAACAATTGATCAAACCTTTACTTTGCAGCATCCCTGAAAATCCCACATAATGCATGTGAACATCCAATACAAACATCCATGTGAACATCCAATACAAACATCCTGTAACATCCTTATGCTTACATTAGAAAGAGGGAACGGGAGGAGAAAAAAGAGAGAAACAGACATAAGACAGCATAAGCAGGAGAGAGAGAGAGTAAGACAGACTGAATGAAAGAAAGAAAGAAAGAAAGAAAGAGAGAGAGAGAGAGGAGAGATTACTCCCAGCGGAGGAGACTCAGCGGAGGAGGTGTGAAGAGTGAGTGCTTCAGCAGCAGCCAACTGACACACACGATTTACAGCAGCAGGTAGACCAGCTGTGACCAGCACAGCACACACTGCAGTCACGGTCACACCTCTCTGACTCCCTGTCTCTCTCTCTCACACACACACACACGCATGCACACAATCTCTCTCAACAAATCTGTTCATCGCGCTGTCTATTTTCTCTCTTCCATGCTGACGACTGTCTGGATCACGTTGTCTCACTATGTCTTTGTCACCCTTCTCTCTCTCTCTCTCTCTCTCTCTCTCTCTCTCTCTCTCTCTCTCTTTGCCAGCCCCTCCCAGGGCTGGGATGTTGCTGTTGAACACAGACTCTCTCCTCCTCTCACCTCTCACAATTCTGCAACTAGGCATCCATTAGCAACCCTGAATGAGTTGATGATGCCTTATTTGGCATCGGAGCTCCTTTGCCTCTCTTCCTATGTTTGGTTGCAGGGTGTTCTTATGATATAGTATTTAACATAACCCCTCAAATTTGTATTTTGACAAACATGTAAGATCACGTAAGATTTAGTAAACAAACTATTTGCATGTATAAAAAAAACCTTACAATAACATTCCTACATATCAATGACTATAACTATACCTGTCAACTAAACCTAGTTCTCTCTTACCTGCAGGCTAACTCTGTTCGTTCCTTACTCTAAGGGCCCGTCCCATTTCTCTCCCCTTAAAACTTCCACTTGGTTTTGATTGCCCTCAACATTAAAGCCCCCTCGAAAGGGAAGTGGGGTGAAGATCTTTCCCTATGAATTGGGACACCACTATATGCAAATTAGCGTGTGAGCTTAACGTGCTCACCTACGTCCGCCAAAGTGTCGGACGTGTCTACGGTAGTAGCCTGCTACTATTTTCATTCAGGAACATGCCCGTTCCAGCGGTCATTGTTGTGTGGGCTGTGCTGGTTTATCTACGTCTGGTTAATCAACAAAGATATTATGTGAACGCCAGAACACACATCCTAAATATTGACGAAACTACCCAGATCAGATATATAACGTTATTTGATGGGCAGACTCTCTCAAAGCACTCAGCAGATATCATGAACATCGTCAGATAGCTTTGTGAGATATTTTCTAACATTAGTGTTCAAAACTCAACAGTCCATCAGATGTGCCTCAAACTAACATATTCCAACATATTTTGACATTTTAATATGCTTATTTTAAAATATATGAAAAATTTGGCCAGCTCGCACGGTATCCTGGGTAATTTCATCTCCCACTTTGTTTTAAGCCTGCATCAGTCCTGGCTATATTTTGAGGGTTGATTTTAAGGGGAAAATAGCACTTCCCCTTGCTCCCTAAAGTAATGGGACACCCTAGCCCTACACATGCAGCGCAAAAAACGAGGGTTAGGGCAAAAATCTAGGGGTAGGGGAGGTATTGGGACGGGCCCTAATTCTATATTTGAAGAGTTTGGGTCCAAAATGCTATGTCCTCCATTTTAATTAATTTTCAGAAATCATTTTTTTTACATTTTGTTTTTCAAGTAATTTTCAAAACTGTAACAAACTGTAATTGAGTATTGTTGTTTGATTTATCTTTACTCAATCAAAACAACACAATTGCAATGATATTGATATCATCTGACTTTTAACTTCATATGGGATGGCCATTTTAGGCTTTTTTTCCCTCTAAATAAATTATTTTTTATTAATTCTAAGCACAGTGCAATTGGAAGCGTGAAGGAGGAGGAGAAAGGCAATTTTATACAAATTACATTACATAGAGACATAGTAAGATTAATCTGACAATGTAAAAGCACTATACATGTGTGTGTGTGTGTGTGTGTGTGTGTGTGTGTGTGTGTGTGTGTGTGTGTGTGTGTGTGTGTGTGTGTGTGCGCGTGTTGTGCAGGACAGACAGAGCGAAAGCGGACAGACAGACTTGCACTTATACTTTTAAAGCAGTAAGTGAAAGAAAAGCTAGCTCTGTGGTTGGTCTGTCTCGCCCTGCTTTCCCCTCAATAAGCCAGCAGTTTGGGTGCTGAGCAGGAGCACGGCTGCCCTGCTTGTGTGGAGACGTCCTCTGAAATATTAATGAGCTCTTCACACACGGCACAGCAAACAGACAGCATTTCTCTGCCAATCTTTTTGAATATTATTATTACTGTTTCAATTATTATCTCCATTATTGTTCTTGGAGGGATCGAGGGATGTTTAAGCTAAATGTAATGAAGGCACATTAATCTGCAGCTGTGACAGAACTTTCGCCCAAGTCTCTGTGTGTGTGTTTATGTCTGCACATGTGTGTGTGCACCTCTGTCTCTGTGTGCATATTTACAGTACATAACACCCCATGCACTTGCCCTTGCAGTGCATGCATACGGGTTTACTCTCTGCAGTGTCACTCAAGATGCCAAGATGCCATTCTCCTTGTGTGTGTGTGTGTGTGTGTGTGTGTGTGTGTGTGTGTGTGTGTGTGTCAGTCTGTCTCTGTGTGTGTGTTCCTGTGTGTGGGTCCATGAGTGTGTATGTATGTGTATGTGGAGTGAGTGTGTTTGGAGTGAGACATGAATGAATGTCAGAAGAACTGAAGAAAGGAGAGGGAGAGAAGTAAAGAACAAAAGAATCTGGTGCTTTTCACATCCATCAACAAATAAATCTGCAGACTTTACAGCCTTTCTCTCTGCTAGAAGTGTTCATTTGCTTTTTTGTTTTTCTTTTTGTACATTACATTTTTTTCACCTTCTGGATGTTCCTGCGGAAGCCCTTGGAGACCTCCGGCCTGCTTAGAGACTTTGAAAGAAAAGTTCTTCTCTTACCTGCTGCTCCTGGTGGGTCTTGTCTTCATCTTTCATTCCTTACTTTTTCTCTTCATTCTCTCTTTCCTTCTTGCAGGTGTAATGTGTACCTGACCACACCACCTCATGGGCCCACGTTTCTTTCTTTATTTCTAGTCTCTCCATCACATACTGGTGACTGCTGCCACTGACTGATGCATTTGCCAACATTCACATCAGTTGAACAATGGCCTCTCCAACTTCTCCCTTTGTCTTTCTTCTCTTTCACCATCCCTCTGTCTCTCCCTCTCTTCTCTTCCTCCATCTTGGTGCCAACACTTTGTATTTGTGTAGCTGCAGGTATGGCAAATGGACCCTTTCACTCTCTCTCTTCCTCCCTTCCTCCTGCCTCTGCTCCCCCTTTTCCCCCATCTATTTCTCCATATGTGTCTCATCTATCTATTCTTTTCTGATTCTCTCTTTCTATCCCTTCATCTCTCTTCTTTATCTTTCTCCCCTTTAGTCTCTTTCTCTCTCTCTCTGTAGTTACTTTTATTTCCATACTCCATCTATTCACCATCTCTCTTCTACTTCCTCTTCATGCTCTACTTTCCCTCCCCTCTTTCACCCATATCTCTCTCTCTCTCTCTCTCTCTCTCTCCCTCTGTAAATTAACTCATCTGTGTGCATATGTGTGTTCCTCTCCTCGGTGGTGTTAATATTCTGCATGCTTGCCCCTCTGATAGCCGCACAGCATGGCCACTGACTGGCTCGGGGTATTTTTCAGGCCATTTGCCCAGGGCCCAAATCTACCCCCCACCCCCTCCCTCACTCCCCCTTCTGCACTACCTGTTATTACCCTACATGCAGACAGACAGACAGTATGCATCCCTCCAACTGGTATTTACTCAACAGTCACCACGGCAGTCATTCTTGTAGTTGTAGCTACGCATCAAAAGCTATGGGTGGGCCACACGTAGTTGTAGCTCGACTGCTATGTCGTCATTTTTTCATTGTGTGATGTGCGATGTTGTAGGTGACAGTTCATGGATATACAATGGTATGCCCTGTGTGTGTGTGTGTGTGTGTGTGTGTGTGTGTGTGTTTGTGTTTGTGTTTGTGTTTGTGTGTGCTGTGTGCTGTGTGCTGTGTGCTGTGTGTGTGTATCGGTGTGAGTGTGTAATAGAGAGGTGTGTGTGTGTGTGGGAGGGGGGTACTCTGCTATTCTGAACCGCATCCCAGCAGAGCCCAAAAGGCAGAGGCTGTGTTTGGAAACGCTCCGAGCGATGGATCAAGACGGAGAGAGAGAGGCGAGAGAGGAGTAGGGGAAAAGCCGGGGGAGATTAAGATGGATGGTCTGGAGGGGTGTGAGAGGGATGGAGGGACAGGAGGGGGGGGTGAGAAGGAGAGCCGAGGAGGACAGCGGGGTGGGAGTCGCGTGTTGACATGCACTCCGACGTTGCCGGTTGGAGATGCACTGATAGGCTTAATTGACGGATTAGAATGAGCGGTCGCCCGGGAGACGGTCGCCAGGGATCAAGTGAGCAGGGCGAAGGAGAGGGAGGCAGCAAGAGAGGAGAGAGAGAGAGAGAGAGAGATAGAGAGAGAGAGATAAGGATGGAGAGTAGGAGGATTTTGCCACATGGTGACAGTTGATTCGACATGAAACTACCAGTTTCATACAGTACGTAATTTGCACAGTGTGCTATGGAAGTGTGCTTGTATAGACACAGAGATATAGAGTTAGAGGTAGAAATAGAGGTGTAAAGTTCTGTGCCAAAAAAAGAATGAAAGACAGAATGAAGATGAAAGAGTACAGGCTTTTTAACAGACGAGAAGAGAGAGAGATGAAACATCATGTGATGTGTATATACATTAGCCTACATAAATGTACATACCTGTATAGTATATAATATATTCTCCACACACAATATATGGTACATACCTGTACAGTATATAATATATTCTTCACATCAATATTTTCCTATCGTCACCCATTAATACACAGGAAACAGGCATCACATCTGATAGCTTCACATCTACACCCTTCGTTTTGTAAGTGCAATAGGATCAACAAATCCTTTGTTCCCAGTGCAATACATTTGCTAAATGTGCACACACAGTACAGTATATGGCTGACCTCACAGCAGATACATTGGATGGCAATTGCATCTTGTACTGTCTGTTGTCCTGTCTTGGTGTGTGGTGATCTCATCTTGTACTGTCTGTTGTCCTGTCCTGGGGTCTGGTGATCTCATCTTGTACTGTCTGTTGTCCTGTCCTGGGGTCTGGTGATCTCATCTTGTACTGTCTGTTGTCCTGTCCTGGTGTCTGGTGATCTCATCTTGTACTGTCTGTTGTCCTGTCCTGTTGTGTGGTGATCTCATCTTGTACTGTCTGTTGTCCTGTCCTGTTGTGTGGTGATCTCATCTTGTACTGTCTGTTGTCCTGTCCTGTTGTGTGGTGATCTCATCTTGTACTGTCTGTTGTGTCCTGTCCAGTTGTCACTGCTTGTCAGTCTTCTATACTGTATTGTTGTATCTGTAAACTACCTGTCTGCAAGATAAGTTGCCCTTTAGGATAATAAAGTTACTGAACTGAACTGAGAACTCACGACAGTAATAGATTAGTGCCAGAAATCTGACAACTGAGTTGCATGTTAAACAAGAGCAGTCAGGCTACTGAAGACCCTCATCACTGTCATATAGTATCAACCAAAGTGAAACCAAATTCCAGCATCTCCATTCTCAGGAGAATCCAGATAATCTTATAGGAGGACAGAAAAATGGTGACCGTATCTAAAAATGCCTTGTATAAAGTATAAGTATACGTAAGTATATACATATATAAGTATATGTATCGGACCACTACTTTTGATGTTATGTTAGTGGACACACAGACTGACAGATGGACAAAAGGACTACAATAAGCCTGATTCCAATGTCCACTCCCTTCCAACTGAGAGGCGAGAGTTGTTAATGGAGGACAGCAGGGAAGAAGGGCCTATAAGTCCCTCTCAGATAAACCGCTCAAGGCTCCACAAACAGAACAATCAATGCCACCAAGGCCTGTGACTCACAAAGTAATAAAAATAAAGAAAATATTGTTCTCTGTCATTTCTGATTTGTGAAAGATATGGCCATGAGAAAGTGTAGCTAAACTTGTTACATAGAAGGAGCCTTACAAAACTGCCACACACACATAGTTTACTAAACATCTTCAAAAAAAGTCATATAGCTCTCTTTCACTGTCAAGGCTCATCTCAGTGTAATCTTTCTTATGTCCTTGTACAGCAAAACCTAGTCTCCATGACACCAAAATAAGGCCAAGACAATGCTATGCTGGAGGTCAGCACTGCATAGAAGCTCATAGAGTGAGTCCTTCTCTCATGTTGTCAAAAGAGTTATACATCCTGGCCCCTCCACACACACACACACACACACACACACACAAAGACATGATGTTACTGATGTTAAGGAAAACATCTCTCTTCACTCTGTGTTTGTGAGTGCTTGTATGTGTGTGTGTGTGTGTGTGTGTGTGTGTGTGTGTGTGTGTGTGTGTGTATGAGAGAGAGAGAGAGAGACACATAATACCTCACTGACACCATGCCCTCGGTAGAATCACCGTATTTTCTCTCTGTCATTCATTCACTGTTTTATTTTCTCTCTCTCTCTCTCTCTCTCTCTCTCTCTCTCTCTCTCTCTCACACACACACACACAAACCTCGCTTGCAGGATATTTCTTTTGTATGACATATGAATTGATATTTGCATTTTCACAAATATATTTTTCCTTTTCTCTTCTTCTTCCTCCTCCTCAATACTGCTGTGTGTGTGTGTGTGTGTGTGTGTGTGTGTGTGTGTGTGTGTGTGTGT
This sequence comes from Alosa alosa, assembly GCF_017589495.1. Classification (NCBI taxonomy): domain Eukaryota; kingdom Metazoa; phylum Chordata; class Actinopteri; order Clupeiformes; family Clupeidae; genus Alosa; species Alosa alosa. Next base: position 5,069,433 of record NC_063212.1, read on the forward strand.
GGAGAGGGGGCCAGAGTGGCGTGTTCTCAGAGACAGGCTTGACTTTGTAACAGGCTTAAACTTGGTGTGTGTGAAGCTCCACTCAGCTGCCAGATCTGCTGCTTAAACCTGAGAAGTGCAGCCTCAGCAACTCTCTGTCTCTCTCTCTTTTTCTTTCTCTCACTCTCTCTCACTCCCTCACTTTATTGTCTTGTTGAATCTTTCTTTGTTTCCCTCTACCTCTCTGACTCTCTCTCTTTCTTCCACTCTACCTTGATCACTCCATCGCTGATCTCTTCCACTACACCCTCCCCCACTCACACTGTCTCTTTTTCCTATCTTGTCCTCTCTCTCTCTATCTCTCCTTTTTCACCTGTATTCTTTCTAACAGGTCCATGACGTTAGGAGACAGTGACAAACCTCCACTCCACTCCCTCCACAACCCAACCCAACCTCACCCCACCCCACCCCCACCTCAACCCAGAGTCCCAGTGCTCAGTGCACATGTGGAGTCCTTGTGCCTTGTTATCAGGAGTGTTCCATGACACCCTGTCCTGCCCCATCAGTCCAGCCCTGTCCAGTAAGGCACACTCACACCTCTCTCTCATGCCACAAACACAAGCCACAGTGACATGAGCTGGATTGTATAGTATTCAGTGGGTCTCTCCTACTGTATGTTCTCTCTCAGTTATAATGTATATAGAAGTGAGCTTTATTGGCATGAAAAATGCTACATATGCTACATATTGTTGTACTCTATTGATTTTTTTTGCATTGCCAAAGCAGAACATAAAGTATAAATTCGGAGTACATGGAATACTATATACTGTACAACCTCAAATCAGAAAAAATTGGGACACTGTGTACAATGTGAATAAAAACAAAATGTAATAATCTGCAAATCTCGTTAACTCATATTTAGCAGCAAAAATGACACAGACAACATATCAAATGTTGAAAATGACATATTTGACTATTTCATGGAAAATATGTTCATTTTAAATTTGATGCCAGCAACATGTTTCAAAAAACTAAATTTTATATGTTGTCTAGGTCCATTTTGCAGCTAAATATGGGTTTTCGAGATTTCGAGATTTACAAAACGTCCCAACTTTTTTTCTGATTTGGGGTTGTACTGTATATAGCAAACTCTCCATCTGTTTCTCTCTAAGGTCTTTTTATAGCTTAAAGCTGAGCCTGCTTTATGTTGTCTACGTCCTTTTTGCAGCTAAATATGGGTTTTCGAGATTTCCACAATGTCCCTTTTTCTGATTTGGGGTTGTATATAGCAAACTCTCCATCTGTTTCTCTCTAAGGTCTTCTTATAGCTTAAAGCTGAGCCTGCTTTAAATATAACATATAACATTTTAACTGCTAATAATAATATAAAATAGGATCATGCGAAATGCATTTCATTGACTTGGATTGAATGGATTTTCTAACAAACAAAAGTGCACTTTAACTTGCACTTGAGCACTTAAACATTCCCAGTTGTCTCTACACTCACGCATACTCACAAACATAATTCTGTTTGTCAGGCACATGAAAGTGCATATAGGCTGATGCTGAAGAAACCCAAGAACTACTAAGATATATCATAGTATGTGCACATTCAATATGTGATCACCATGCTAATATGCTGCTGACTTACCTGCAACAGCATGTAGCTATGCGGAAACATACAGACAGATGCAGAAACTGACACACACACACACACACACACACACACACACACACACACACACACACACACACACACACACACACACACATACACACACACACACACTCTCTCACACGCTGTAACTCTCCACAGAGCAAAATCCTCCTAGAGACTGGAGAGGATTAGAGAGTGACATTATGAGAGCTGCTTTTTGCCATGTGTGCAAGTAGATGTGTACATGCAGTAGATGTGTGTTCCATGTGTTGGTTAGGGTTTGTATGCCTGAGAGTAGGTGTCTGAGTTGTTTCAAGTGGCTTCCAGTGTGTGTGTGTGTGTGTGTGTGTGCGTGTGTGTGTGGCATTGACGAATATCAATACACACACCCTCATGTCACTTCCCTCAAGCCTAATGACCATCTTTTCTGAGAACCAACCCATGCACATATGTAGAAAAGCCCTTCTCCACTTAGTCAAGCACTGTAGATTAGATTCTACCTTGTATTTCTGTGTCCACTTCTGTCCCCTCCAACCAACACTGTATTTCTGTGTCCATTTCTGTCCCCTCCAACCAACACTGACCTGCCTTCTTAACAGAAACCGCTAAACGACAGAGAACCTTTACATGGCTTTAAGACTTATGTCAAATGAATACATGCAGGCCTAAAGAAGAAATATGAGGAGAAGATACCTAGCAATTAGGAACATGCATCTCTCTGAAAGACAGTATTTTAGCTTTAAACTACGGGAGACAATTAAGATGGATGTAGTAATATTTTGATTGTGGGAGAAGTGTTTTTCTGTTTATTATTGAGGCAGTTTTCGTGGTGTTTCCACCATGGTGTTCACTACTCATAGTTACACTGTAAGATCATGCATCCAATGGCAAGTGTTCTATGGCTGACTATGTATGACTACAAAGTGCAGCCTTTTCTACGTTCTTTTCTCCATCTCTCTCTCTCTCTTCGTGTGTGTGTGTGTGTGTTTCCAAATGCATATTGCATGTGTGAGCCTTGGCATTCACAAGTATCTCATTCGAGACCTATATTCAGTCTGGTCTCTGGAGTTGAAAAGAAAAACAATAAACAAGTTAGAGCAGGCATTCACTCTCTCTCTCTGTATGTGTGTGTGTGTGTGTGTGTGTGTGTGTGTCACTAGTTCCAGTGCCTGTGTAAGAGATAAAAGAATACATTCTATTCAAAGGAACAACATTTTCTCTCACTGATCAATAGCCAAATGGACAGAAAAGGAAAAGTGATTTGATGTGTATGTTGGAGAGAGAGAGATTCTAACACATCACTGATCATCATTCATTCCCCATTTCATTTAGACCGCAACTTTATTTCCGTCACCAGGGAATTGCATTTTGTACACTCAGTAGGTCACCCGCTGTTATAATCACGGCAATTTTTTTTTTTTTACGGTGTCTTCATTCACCACTTCCTCTGAGCTGCGTGCTTCCAACTTTGGCAAGCACCTCCCACTGCTCAAGCCATGATTACTATTACTCCCATGATTACTTCCTGCCTTCCTCACAGGACTGGCTGTGTGCGCATATGTGCTCTTTTCTACATCCTTTCATGCTGGAGAGAGAGCTAGAGAAAGGGAAAAGAATAGAGATAGATAGAGAGAGAAAGAGAGAGAGAGAGAGAGAGAGAGAGAGGAAGGGAGGGAGAGAGAGATAGAGAGAGGTAGGGAGAGAGGAAGAGAGTCATGGTTTCTGTGTTCCCAGTGTCTTTGCGAGCACCAAACAGTGAGGCGCACGCAGCCCTGGTGACTATTTCTGCCTTGTTGGGTTACAGACTGTTGTTACGTCCCTTGTGTTGCCCACTCACTGGAGGCCAATTGTATCTACTGAATGAACTTCACACAGCTGCAGCCAGTTTCAGGACCATGGACAGCTACTTACAAAACAGCTTCTTTCCCATCGCCATAGCATAGCCACCCATTGCTTTTGGGGTGGTCATCGTGTCAGCTGGCAGTTATTAGTGTAAGGCATTGGGATTTATACCATTATTTTTACAAGTCTATAAATTTGATTATGAAAAACTGATGTTCTTTCACATTGAATCCACAAGCACACAAAGGTCCACAGCTATGGTTAAGTGAAGATAAGAAGATATGCTTTTTCATATTATTCGTATTGCATCAGTAAATGTGGCACTCTATATAAAGACCAGGTAGTGCACAATTGTTTTGACCTTTCACACCATTTTCTTGAGAGCGATGTGCATGATGAAAGCTTTCATTGAAAGTTTTAAAAAAGCTGACCTGGACTTGGCATTTCGGGAGTGACTCATTTGCTAATAGGCGGTTTCAACGGGGTTAAATTACACCATGTCGAACCTGATGCGCTCCCCATGACAGCAGAGGAGACGTGGAGAGGGCCAGAACACTGGTGTGACAAGCATGAAGGAGAAACCGAAGGCAGTGATGAAGTTGAGTAGAAACCAGTATAATAATAAACAAAACAAAAACACGACACACATAAACAAAAACACTGATTAAAAGTTACTCATTGAAAGCAAACACACACAAGGGGTAAATTCAAACTCTCTGTGGTTATCAGGGACCCAAATTTGCTCGCTGTTTGACTGCTTTCATTGTTGATATGGCATGATTCTCCCTAAGACAAACAGTATTCTAACATTGCACAGAGGGAGAGAGAAAGGCACACTGTTTTGGTTAAAAATGTATATTAACTGATAGCATCGAGCTGAATATTCAACAGCGCCGAGATAATCACTCATCCCTGTGGACCGCGACCTCTATCTTATTTGTTAGGGGGAAGGAATGATAGAACTTCTACACGGAGGCATCCTTAGGAAAGCTCTATGCATTGCTAAACATGGCGCTATTACCAGAGGACCCATTCAGCATGGCAATTAGCTTGCTCAGGCTCGCGTGGAACAATGGGGGGTTGTGGTATGCAGGACGTGAAGCAGGGTAATGGGCTTTCAAATCAGCAGAGGGAACCAACTTTGCGCATTAGCGTGAACACCAGTTAAGGCCCCGTGCGCAATTTCAACATGTCTCTGAATCCCCCGCCCCACCCTCACCCCCCTCCATGCAGAATGGCAAATGAAAATGTGACCTCAGAATGGTAAATACAGAGTTTTCTTATACTGTGCAGTAGCTGGCACTCAGGCTCTCCAGGGATTGCTGCGGGTCTCTTATGAGCCAAGTGCACTCAGGTGAGCTTTGGCTAGCATCCCAGCACCCCCTCAAGAGACTGTTTGCCCAGCCTTAGGCCAGACAGAGCGAGAAGGAGGGAAACATGGAGACAGAGAGAGAAAAGAGAGAGAAAGAAACATGGCAAGAGAGAGAGAGAGAAACACTGACAGAGAGAGAGAGAGAGAGAGAGAGAGTTCTCTGAGGACATGCATTTCTATCACTGAAATGAGGTTTACCCAAATATGTGCATATATTTCCTGTCTTAAGTCTGAAACGTGTGTGCGATGAGCCTCTGTTGAGGTTTCCACAGTCAGGCCGAGTCAGTGAAGTTTATTTGTTTCTATCCTGAATTAGAACAAACACAACAGATTAGCATGCAATTAAGTGCACTGCCTCAAGACCGTGCAATCACAGTACTTCCTCATTAAATAACATGTGTTATTATGTACTGGAAGAGATCATAATAACTTTGTAGGAGACAGTGTCATTTTATCATAGGAAAATGCATTTAGACCAATACTCACTGCATAGAATATGAAGCACCTCAAGCTTTCGTGTTGCAACTGTGACGCTTCTTCACTGTGATGGAGAAGTAGTCACATGACCACAGGTGACTCGGCAGGGTGTGGAGGGTCAGGTGACAGAAGTTTGTTGTAAACCTTCAAGAGGTGGTGGCGTCCTTGGTCTCAGTTTAGGAAGAGGCTTTGGGACCTGATGTAGATAGCCTCTTTCAGTGTCATTATGTGACATATAAAAAACAAAACCATAGTTTACTTCCAAGGGTGTGCTGGTATTTTTCCACATGCTATGTGCACATACGTGCAATCTCTTCACAAACATACAGTAGGTGCGCCTCCATCTCTCAACTGCAAAATCACTGAAACTAGCAGAATAGTTTAACACTAGCAGGCCATTGTACATAAACCGGAGAGTATAATATGTGGAAAGGAGGAGGGGAACAAGTGCACAACTGCTCAGGGATCATGTGGATGATATCTCCTCAGTTCAGCTAGTCTAATAGTTATTCATGGCGGTCTTATGCACCACACTCCCAGCATCCTCCATTACAAAATAAAGGTCTGCTTTAGCCCCCACACCCAGGCGCTCTCTTTCTCTCCCACTTCAGTGAAACTGCTATTCCGTGCGGGTGGGTGGGCGAGCATGACGAAGCGGGCACGCGCCGGCGCAGCGAGAGGCACTCTAAACACGGCATTCGCCGACGTGTTTTCATAAAACAGATCCGGCGTAATACCATTCAGCACGTGCTTTGGCAGGCATCCCTTTCATCCGAGACCCTGTCTCAAAAGATCCAGATGTTTCTGTCAGTCTTTCATGTGCAAGCTTTTTTGTCAACAAAAGAGAGACCCCCCCCCCCCTCCTTTTTCTTTTTCTATTTCAAACAGCTTTAATTACCGTCTGTACTTTGAAAGTTGAAAAGTTTTCAACTGTGTGGTTAATCAGCAGCGTTTATTTATCAATAAAGGGGGAAAAGACAGAAGGGATGGCAAATGAATGGGACAGGGAGGAGGGGGAGGAGGGGCTGTTTGTTTGGTGTGAGGATGAGGGAAAAATGGGTGTGCATGTATGTGTGCACTATCTGTGCTGCCTGTGAAAGACCTATTGAGAGATGGAGAAAGAGAGGATGATGGAGTGTGGGCAAGTGTGTGTGTGTGTGTGTGTGTGTGTGTGTGTGTGTGTGTGTGGCAAGAGAGGGAGAGAGCCAGGGAAGTGTCTAAGTGACAGCTGTGAAGCTCACGTCAAAAGAAATTTGGGTCAACATCTCCCCGGATCCTAAGGATATCATTATGGGCACAAAGTGCCTTCACAGCACATGCTCACACACAACACACACACACACACAAACAACATAAACAAACAATCTCTCTCTTTCTCTCTGTCACATACTCACAGAGAGAGAGAGAGACACACACACACACACACACACACACACACACACACACACACATACACACACACATAGACCCTCTTTCTCAAAAAGTGCTGCCTTTGGTGTACATTCTATTATGCACACTACCTTTGTCTCCTTTCAGAACTCACACCCGAGCCTGCTAGTGTGTTTGGCAGAGTGATTATTTTTGAGAAGACACCAGAATGTAGCCCCTTCTGACTTGGAATGATGAAAAGAAGAGCACACAAAATGGCTGATGCATCTCCCCAGCTACAACAATATAGACCTTACAGTGTGTGTGTGTGTGTGTGTGTGTGTGTGTGTGTGTGTGCATGTGTGTGTGTGTGTGTGCATGTGTGTGTGTGTCTTGTGTGTGTGTGTGTGTGTGTGTGTGTGTGGCTGTTTGTCTTTGTGGAGCTTGAGAACACTTGAGAACTGAAAAGGACTTCTGAAATAATTGCCTGCAAGGCTACATCCTTCCATCTCGAGATGCGGCGAGGCACTGAATAACTCGTGGTGAAGAGCCCATTTAGTGATCCTCCACAGACCCACCACACAAACTGAGGATGCACAACACATACCTGGTTCTTTATGTTACACGTGATTGCACGTAAACAAAACCCTTTTTACACACATCCCCCTTTTGTGTGCATACTGAGGACATAAAACTACATGAGGACAAAGAGAAAAAGAGACGCACAAGTAGCACAACTGGGACACATAGAGAAAATGGGCCCTAATTAAAAAGGCAGGTACAAGTGCAAAGTCTGAATTATTTAATAACAGTATTTATTCTATTTGCTCATTCAATACGATGAGCAAGACCACAAGCTCAAACATGGATGAATCAGTTGCTCTGACAAATGATAGTTCATGCACGAGACACTTTACTCATTGAATGACTTGGCTCTTTGGCCATCAGTGAAATTAGGGCCCAATGTGTTATTTTTTCTACAAATAGCTCAAAGAATTTCTGTAATGTCTTTTTTTTTAAAAAAAACTGCAGTCTTTTTGGCAATATTTTTGAAAAGAAAAAAAAACCTAGAGCTGTCAAATGATTAATTTTTAATTGTGATTAATAGATGAATTTCTATAGTTAATCAAGATTAATGGCATATTTTATCACATGATTAAAATTCTATTATTTTGCATTTCTGAACTTTACAGAAGTCCATATTAACAATATAAAGCCATTATTACCAGTGTATCTGGATTGGGATTCAAATGAAAGCAAAACAAGTTACTTTATTAACTTAATTAACTTTAAAACATAGGTCTATTTGATTATTTCAAATCAAATTTCAAAAGATGTGCAGCAGACCTGAGACAATGTATTCTTCAGAAATATAGCTGATAAACTGAAATAAATGCTACAGCAGAAGTGCATGCACAAAATGTACACACATTATAAAGTGCATAACAAACAGAAAATTCTCTAAATAGCCTATATCCATTATCTTTGAGTTCAGTTGAAAATAAGGAACTTTTCATATTGAAAAATATGCACAAATGTACAAATTGTAGCCTAGGCCTACAGCACATTTCAATGAAGTGCATAACAAACAGAAATAGCCAACGTTTTTAACTGGCAAACACTGGATGAACAATGGATTTTATGGAGCTGCGTCGACCAAATATAACTGAATTGTGATTTACACGGCGGCATAGTGCAATGCTGGTGTGCAGAGTTGTATTGAGAAGAATTGAATCTAAGGGTCAAAATAGTAGCAGCCAAAGAGGACTGTTGACAACAGAACAAGAAACGGTGCATCAAAGGGTCAAAAAAGCGCCAAAGAGGACTTTGACAACAGAACGGCGGTGTAAAAAAAAAAATTTTGGCGGGCTCCAGCCCGGCTCAAGCTTAGACAAGTGTGCGGCATGCCTGTTGTTTTGCTTCAACCTATTTATTTTGTCTCTGTATGTGTGTTTGTGTGTGTGTGTGTGTGCGTGTGTGCATGTGTATGCATGCGTGTAAGTGTGCATGTTGTTTTGAGAACCGCAATTATTTCATGTTCCTAAAAATGGTTGTTGACTCTTCAGTAACACACTCATGTCATGGAGGCCGTTTTTCTTACCCCACGGATGTTTGTCTGTCCTCTCCCCAGTGCAATGTCAACTGCGTCTCCCTGTAAGTGCCAAACAATTACTACATGTGCACTTCCTCTTTGACAAGTCAATTGGCAATTACAGCACACGGATGATGGACAACTGGGATCAGAGGCCATCACAAGGTGCTTAAAGTAAGATTAGAATGGCTCCATATAATGATGAGCTACATGTCTGTCTGGAAACAATTACAGTATATTATCAGGGCAAATAGGCTTGAAACCCGCTTGCTGTTAAAGTCTTATGTAGCATTTTTTATTAATACTTTGCCATTGATGCATTCTCGATGTAGGGATGGGTGTGTTTTCTAATATGGGGAGTTCTAAAACATCAAGCTATTTAAAGTAGAACAGAAATGTCTGGATATATTTAATATTGTAGCGTCGGTGGATGTACATGTCTAACGTTGAATGAGTGTCTCCCAAAATGCAGTGCGAGTGAATGCTATAAGGTGTAATGTCGATTATAATAGTTGTAGTTGCGTGTACCATGTTGTGTATTTGTTAGCGTGTGTTAGTCTCTTTGGTTGTACCTCATGTGTTTATCCTCGTGTTGATGTGTGTGGTAAACCCTTATTGTGTGTTGCATGTGCGGCTGAGACTACCCCTGTGTTGCCCTGTCCTAGTATGTCTGATTGTGCAAAGTTGTTGTCAAAAAACATCCTATTCATTCAACTTATTCATCTGCTTTAAAGAACTTCAGGGAAAATGTGACTGTTTGACCTTGTATATTTTAATCTTACAGATCATATGTTACAAGAGGTTTTTACAAGTAATCTTCCAAGGCAGCAAGGTATGTGATCTTTACGGATGATTAAAAAGGTTTCTCTGTAAACGCCATTGGCTTGTAAATGCAAGTTAGGACTTGCATGAATGCTTAGACTAGCAAGGAAATGGCCCTAGACACTATACTATGTGCCGGGGATTCAGACAAAGGGTCTGGATGTGTTCAAGCAGCCTTTTGGAGGTGTGGTGTAAAATTAGCCAGCTAAAAAGCACAAATCTCAAAAAACACCAACAGCTCAGCTGGCTCTAATCAACGCTTGCAAACATGCCAACTGGCATCGTTTGGCAATATTGTTGGTGGTGTGTGGTCATACTGTGAAGGCTTCTTTTTTTACATTTTCATGATGTGCTCCGATCCAAATAACAAATATACAAAGTGCATAGCCTTGTAAGACCGAGGGAACAGCAGATGTTTTAATCTGTCCTTCCCAGGACAATACACAATAAGAATAATATTGATTATTACATTTAACATTACATGAATGCAATGAATTAATTTTCATTTGATCTGAAACAGATAAAAGCATTGCACAATAATTGGTAGTAAGACGGTAATCATATGAAGAGGGAGGTATGCCCCAATTAAGAGAGTCTTTAACAGACTCGTGGTGACCTTTGGAGATGGACCATTTACACCCCGCGATTATAAACAATGCCATGTGCTCTTACCACTAGCTATCTTTTTTCAGTCTGTGTAGTATGGAGTAAAACTTGTGTCATCTCAAACCGAATTTGAATACGTTGTATTTGCATTAGAATTGCCGAATTTGAACAATTGTATTGAGAAACCGAATTTGAATAGTATATGTTGAAATTGAATTCATTAGATTGGAACTGAATCCTAGTCAACTTGAAATTGAATATAATCTTTTAAAATTCACAGGCAAATTGAAAAACTCATATGCTCTACATAAATTATCTTCACTGAAAATTTCGCTCTTTGCACTTTCACATTCAGTTCTCACCAGGCCTGTCGCTAGAAGGCAAGCAAACCAAGCAATTGCTTGGGGCCCCGAGCTGGCCAGGGGCCCCAAGACAACGACTGGTTAAAAATAAAATGCAACGACAAACTGTGAGCGCCCCTTTGATAGTCAATGCAGTAAAGTGCAACGACAGCAGAATGCTTAAATGCTATGTTAAGCTACAAGTAGGCCTAGGTCAATGTATAACAATAGCTTGGGATGTTTTTACAGTAAGCATTGGTAGTTGTGAAAGCAGCTGCATCCCTTCTAAATATCAAAATATGGAAATGCTAACATATCTTTTCTTTCTCCCTCAAGGTGCTTTGCTTAAATTTCTCAGCCCTCAGGCTCTTCCTAAGGATACCTCCACTGATGAAAATGGCCTGAAAGGTTAATCTTATGTGTGTGTGTGTGACTGTGTGTGTACTTGTATTTATGTTGGATTTTTAAATTGCTATACAACCTGCACTCTTTATAGTTTGAACAATGCATCCTTTTTCTGCATAAGATGGCAGTGTTTTATTTTCTCACTTTGTGAGAACTGAAATGTTAATGTGAGTGTGTGTGTGTGTGTGTGTGTGTGTGTGTGTGTGTGTGTGTGTGTTTAAGTATGTTGGATTTAGTTATTGTGCACTTTTTTACATTTATATTGGATTTTATGGTACGGTGGTGTTTTTGCAAATGTTCAAATGTTCAAAATGTTCAAAACTAATGCACAGTATATATATGCAACTGCAGTATTTGCACTGTCAAAATTTTGTATTTATATAAACTGTGGGTGAACTTAAACTGTATGGCTATGCGGTGGTTCCTGTAGGCTTTGTGTGCGGTGGGGGGGCTCCATGTCCATTTTGCTTGGGGCCCCCAAATTCCTTGAAACGGCCCTGGTTCTCACAATTCAATTTCAGTCTACCAAGACAAAAACAGCTGGTCACTAACACAAACAACATAGCACTACACAACACACAGGGATAAAATGCCTTTAAAAAAAACTGGCAAACACTTGAAAGTGCTGTACGTCAATAGCAAGTTAAAAGGCTCGCTTTTAACTTTTTAACTTCAGTCATGAGAAAATACAACTTATGAGAGGCTTTTACAGAACTACGGCATCGTCCACCTCATATCACTCAACCATCTCTCTCTCTCTTCAGCAAATGGCTTTTCCTCTCATTACAAATAAACCGCTCTGAACGGATGGTGTAAACAAAAATGTCCTTTGACAGGAACAAATGGATGAATGTTCTTGTGCATCACGTCTGATTGTGCCTCAGTGTTGTTTTGCTCACTGTCACATCAGATCAGGCCTGTGAAAGGCCTCCACCGACGTCATGTCCCCAAGAGACAGGATATATGAGTGTGTAAGTGTGTGTGTGTGTGAGAGAGAGCGAGAGAGATTTATGTGTGCTATGCTGTAGATGTGTGTCTAAATGTATATCTACACCTGTCTATGCAAGCATGTCTGTCTCTCTCTCTCTCTATATATATATATATATATATATATATATATTACGTGTGTAATGTGTGTGTGTGTGTGTGTGTGTGTGTGTGTGTAGGTGTGTGTGGCCGTCTGCCACAAAGCTTGAGGGCATCCATGGCACCAGCCCACCAGTGTGTTGCATGGGGAGAAAGGGGGGGGTGGCATGCCACTTCCTGTCAGTTCAACGTGGTTTCCTGGTCCTAAAATCTTTTTGCTGTTGTGATTTCTGTGCCTGCTCTGCTGCCTGACCATGTGTCATCTCATCTCATCTTGTCTCATCATCCGTTCATTCCATCTCTCATCTCATCTCATCCTCATCCCTCATTCATCCTCTCTCTTCCTCATCCCTCCCTCTGTTTTTGGCTCACTCTGTTTTTTTTTTTTTGTTTCGCCTGCTCAGGGCCCCCCTGGAGTCGTTTGTTATCGCCCTCTTTAGCACCCACACAATTCAATTACACCCACCACTCCCTAACTACCGTGGGCGCGGGACAGCCGCCGGTGGCAGGAAGAGAGAGTGGAGGGAGTGTAGGGAGGGGTGTTGTTGTTTGGGTGTCCACGGCTGCCACTGCGCTCGCGGTTCAGCCGGGGAGATAAAGCCGCATTGATGAATTTTTCATGACGATCCACATGCTAATGTTCCCTTCATATGCAACAGCAGTGTGAGAGAGACTAGGGCAGCAGCCACGATGGCTTGTCTATGCTAAGCCAAGAATGTTCCTCCTCATTCTATATGCTCTTCCCTCCTTTTTCTCCTTTCACTCTGTCACACTGTATTATCCTCTTTTTAGTGGCTCTGCATTGAGCTGACTTGTTCATGTGTGGGTGTGCTAGTTGACACACTCAATGCATATGTCTGTCTAGGTGGGAATAGAAGTGGGAGTAGACTGATTCAGGTGTGTGTGTGTGTGTGTGTGTGTGTGTGTGGGTGTGTGGGTGTGCGTGCGTGTGTGCTGTGTGTGCTTCTGTGTGTGTGTGTGTGTGTGTGTGTGTGTGTGTTTGTGGGGACATTTGTTTGCAGGGACATTTGTTTACAGGCCTAAACCCAAAACAGCAGGCAGCTGTGGTAAATCTAATTGAAACCTGGGTAAATCTCGGCTGGGTGTTCTCTCTGCTGGGAGAGCCTTCAGATCCATCTCTGCCTGCCTCGTCCCCGGCTGCATAACGGCCCCAAACACATTCACTGTGATCTCCATCTGACACACACACACACACACACACACACTCACACAAAGCCTCAGAGAGAGAGAGAGAGAGAGAGAGAGAGAGAGAGAGAGAGTATTTCAATCTCAATCCACTCAACTCCCCAGTAGTATCCCAAAGGCAATAGTGGCAAAAGGAACACTGAATCTAATTGGTGCGCATATCACTTGCAACATGCGGCGAGGGCCAGGGGGAATAATAAGGGCCTCTGTGCCTTCCTCCTGCACCACTTCCTGATCTGAAGGAACACACACACACACACACACACACACACAGTCCTACCAAACAGTCTTATCAATTACCCATCAGCAGAGAGTGGCGAGGCGAGTGGAATCCCCCACACATGTAACTGGGCATTAGCGTCACCATAACCATATCAGATAAGGCAGACTCCACAGTGGAACAGCAGCGATTTGCCCAACAGGCACGTGGACAGTGCAGCACATTCTTCACAGTCGGTACGGGGAACATGAGGAGCTGTGTCTGACTGACAGACTGGCTGAACGGCTAAGACGGGTCTAACATACTCTCAGTTCCAACATTAAAAAGAGAGTGAGTGAAAGAAACAGTGATACATATTTAAGACATGAGTTTCGCATATAAGCTTTTGCATTTGCAGCAGCTTGCCTGAACGTCCCACTGTGAATACACACATTGCACACTCAGGACATGACAAGACGCTGCAAAGCAGGACAGTCCAGAAATGACCACTCCTATCATGGAAGACAGAGAGGCCAGGGGACAATCTCTGGCAAACGCCAGCTTTCCGGAAAGAAAAGTAAATAACTAAACAAATAAATAAACAACAACCAAATTTGATATACTGGCCAAACTGTTGTGAGTGCTTTATAATGCCATGTTGTCGCCCTACTCTCTAGAGGAAGGCCTCTTCCTTTAGCCTTTGCTGGCTCACGCACAAACATTAATTCATGTATTTGCCCTCTGTGGGGAACAACCTTATAAAGGGGAGGATGAAGGAGGAGGAGGGAGGGATGAGAAGAGAGAGGGATGAGTAAACAGCATCGCTCATTAAGACAAGGCGCGGCAGAGGGGGCCCTGGCGTCTGATGAATACGGGGCCCGGATCACAGGGGCCATTCATCGCTAAGCCACCACGGCCACTGCACTTCATCAAGGCACCTGGCGCTGCCTGCACAACACTCTCTCATATCGCCGCGCACACACACCCATCTACTCCTCCCCTCCTCACACCAACTCTCTTCTTTTCATGAAATCGCACCGCTTTGATTTGAGACCAGCTTGGTTTGTGATTGCCCCTGTGCGTAAGAAACAAAAAGCACAGTAGTTCTACAACATATGGTATGTCTTGGCAAAAAGGTGTGAGTTTTTCGTTTACACTGCTCTCTCAGGTATGTACAGTATTTCACTCTCACAAATTTAGATCTGCTCAAGTTAATTCTTTCAGTGTTAAAAAGGTATATAATTACCTACGTTTTCCTTTTGTCTTTGAGCCTATGTTCTTTGTCTCGGCATACAATTAGGCAAGTTATATCTGATTTTGTGGTGAAAGTGATAACATTACTCCAATCAATGCATGTCATTTCTTTAATGTGTTAAATGTGTAACATTTGTATGGTTCAAGCTATCTGTTGACCAAATGAAGACCAAGAGTAATATTTAGGCATCTGCAAGAAGCAAAGGGGTAAAAGTGGTGTGAGACGCTTGTGACAAACTGACATGACTCCTAAACCCTCCGGTTACACATACTGTAGAGGGCCCCCGATGGCTGTTTCCAGAAAAAAAGTAGCGAGGCTAAGGTGTCAGTCAGCTATCTGTCAGGCCAGACAAGCTGAGGAGCAGCCTTTCTCTCTTCAATTTTTAACCAGCTCTGAGAGTCCTCCATTACCCAATCAGGGACCACCCATCTCTCTCTTTCTCTCTCTGCCTCTTTTCCTTTCACTCCATCCATTTGTTTATCTACTCATCCACACGTCTCAGTCCATCCTTCCATTTCTCACCTGTTGTCTTAGTGTCATTAGGAGATGGGATCAATAGACGCGCATAGCTGAGAACGTACCACGACTTGGCCATGCCACTCGAGGGACTTAGCCCCTGTTTACATCGATGGCATCACTTACGCTCCCCCTGTTCTTCCAGGCGACCCAAATAGCATGTCGACTGAGACAAACAGTGGCGTCCCGTCCTAAGGCTAATTAGAGACGAGAGAAGGGGCTCGTTGTAACGAGGGAAATTGATTAATCAGATCACAGGCAGAGCTGAGAGAGGGGAAGAAGGGAAGAAGAAGAGGGAGGGAGAGGGAGGTGGAGGAGTCTGGTGGGGGGAGGGCCACTTTGAAGCGGGCCTGATCACTTTCATCTGAGCATCTGGATGGCGCGCGGTGGATGCGTCGCCGCATGCAGGCTAGGGGCAAGGTCTGCTAGGTGAAGTCATCAGAGGCTTTGACTCAACGCGCTTGGCCCACCGTGTTGAGAAAAAAATGAGTTAAAAGCGCGCTCGACCAGTTTTCCCCTCGCATTCTTTAACCCAAGATGATCTACCTGGATGCAGTCCATTTCAAGCATGGTTAAAAATATATATATATTTACAAAGAGAAAAAGGCACAAGCAGGGAGGAAGGAACAGGGAGAAGAACAGGAGAACAAGAACTAGACAAAAAGTAAACTCAATAAAAAATAGTCCCAAAAAATTACATTACAGTGAGTTCTACCGAAATGATATATTGCGTGTGTGAGGAGTACTTCACCATACCTCTGTGAGTGCAGTCGGAGAGCCTGTAATGGTGCGCCATGATTGGTGCCGTTGTTATTACCCGAGACGTCCTTCTTCCGCCACGGTCTCTCTGTGACAAAATGGGAAAAAACACTCGCCGCCAAGTACATTAATCAAGATGCAGCACTCCACTGTCCACAGTTTTTTCCTCCCTTTTGGCTTCTGTCGGCGAGGAAGCAGGGGTACTTTTTGTCAAAAACTATGATACCTCATAATTCAGGATGTGTGCATTGTTTCAGTGGGGTGGGCATAACTGATTTAGTGGCTGCAGTGCCAGTTCTTTTAAGAGTGATACCACTCAGGCTAGTATCTCTCTCTTTCTCTCTGTCTCTCTCATCTGCGGTCACAGACATAGTTATTACTGCAGGGTGATTCACTTCTTCAATGTGTTTCTAAATGGAGGGAGAGTTGAAGAGAGAGAATCATAGAGCAAATGTGAGAACAGTAGGCACTATGGAAGAAAATGAAGAACACATTTTTAAAAAGTAAAACAGACTGATACATATACAGTATATGTATACATATTTCCATCTACATACAGTATACATTTATATATACATATTCCCTATTTCTCTAAAAAAGTCAGAACAATGCACATTGTTTGACTAATACCCACTGGCTTGTGTACAGGACCAATGTTTATTGATGACAAAATTTGAAACACAACCACAAGTAAACTGATAAGCACTTTGTTTTGATACAATGAGAGACTACAGCCCCCACACACACACACACACACAGACACAGAGATGCGAAATCAAGACCCGAGCCTGACATCCCAGCAGGATCCCTGTGATTTCGCCGCGGTGGTGTCAGTCTCTACTTAATTATACATGCTACATCGAGCGAGACAACAGGCTAATTAAGGCATGCTAAATATTCAATCAGCGCCAGTCTGGCCAGGGGAAGAGTTGGCACTTTGAGGAGGACTGGTGGGCGGTGGGTGGCAGGCGGGCAGGCAGTGGGAGCAGGATTGGATTCCTGGCAGGCTGGTAAATCTTGTCTCTCCCCCCCTTTCAGACACGTCCTCCGCTGGGCATCTGAGACGGGAGAAAGGAGAGTGTGAGTCGGGGTGTGTAACTCAAGGCCCTGGGTTTGTCAAGGTTGTGGTGGTGTGGTGAAGAGTGGGAGGAGGTGGAAAGGTGGAGGAGAGGTGAGGGATTGAAGGAAGAGGGGTGGGGTGAGGTGCTGGTGGTGGTGCTGGTGGTGGGGGTTAGAATGGCTGTGTTTCTACCCCGGAGCACCCCCTTGATAGTTCAAATCCCATTGCTTACCAACAAAAAACCTGCCATGTTCACGGTTCGGAAACTAGCAGTGTGCTGAAAAAGGGTTGTGAGCATCTGTCTACTGCTCTTGCTTACAAATGCTCAGGAAAAACACACACATACACACAGACCTCTCCTCAACTGGCTTCAAGTCTCACGAGGCATAGCTTCATGTCATCCTTCTTTCAGACTCCTTTCCTATCTCACTGTTACATCTCTCTCTCTTCACTCTCTCTCTCTTTAACTGAAGATTATAGTGATGGTTTTTTTCCACTCCATCTTTTATACAGATCTGAAATTATATCTTATCAGCCTCTATTGTTTTGTGGGTAGTAATTAGTAGCTCTTTTTTTTTCCCCACTGTCTGTGGTCAGAAATGTCCCTTATCACAGAGGGTCATTACATTTACATCAGATGAAATGACCCCAAGGACGTATATAGCAAGAAAGGGATGGAGGGAGGATGGGAGGGGAGGGGGGAGATATTTTGGTGCAAATTTGCTGCAGCATATGCCAAATAATAATAAAAAAGAGATTATATAGTTTTCACGAGTCTTCTCATGATAGGCTTGCGAAAGATTTATGATAAGAGCTATGAAAAAGATAAATTTATGCAAACATACACACAGTTAACTTATGTGTGGACAAAGCTTAATATTTTATGTTAGCTGGAGTTGCGAGACCAGCATTTCAATCTGATAGCAACGCTCGCTCCTTGATTCTATTCAGTCACTGAAACACACTCTGGGGCTGGACAATGAAATGTGAGTATACACAGGAATAAGCAAATAAACTATAATAATAAATAACACAAAATAAGACAAATTATTGTGGGAATCTCATTGGCTCGGAAATGACCACACGGAATTAAAATGGAGACGGCAAATTGGACACGCAAAACAAACCCTCACGATTTAGGATCATTACGGATAAGA
Source organism: Alosa alosa (assembly GCF_017589495.1). NCBI lineage: Eukaryota > Metazoa > Chordata > Actinopteri > Clupeiformes > Clupeidae > Alosa > Alosa alosa. The sequence goes on from NC_063212.1 coordinate 5,087,632, forward strand.
TTGTGGCTGCCTGTTTTTCCGAAGCGGGCCATGTCACCGAGCTCCCTCAAATGGGGTCAGTCATCATGCATAGGCAACCAACAGCAATTTGGGCTGGTTTGAGCAGGCCAAAGATGGTATTGTTTTGTGCCTGATTTGAATGGCCAATAGCAGGCAGGAGAGATGAGAGAGGAGAGCTCACCATCCAAGCGGGGTTTGTAGCCTCGTGTGCTGATTGTCTTTTGGGAGATGAGACGAGGCACTGGAGAGAAGTTAGTTACGGAGGAGATAGCCGAGCTCATTGGTAAACAAACCCACTTGAAACTGTTAGAAAAAAAAACGATGAATGATCATGGACTAGGCCACAACAGACTGGGGCTATATTGTTTGATAGAGCATCTCAATGTAGATCATGATTAGAAGCCACCGGCTCAATTTCTCATCCAATGTGGAAATTACCAGGTCATTTTTTGTTGTTGATTTTTACTGCACAAATATCCACATAAAACCCATTAAGCTTCATCGCTTTGTGTGTGTGTGTGTAAAACCACCCTTATCGCATTCACTATCAGTAAAAACAAGCCATACTAGCATTAAAACTATGCTGTGAAATTCAGCACAGTGTATGTCCAACACCACACACCAACCAGCATCAAAGACAACATGGCTTTCAACTGCTGCCTTTTTGGGGGGGCACACAACTTAAAGCAAGTCATGTAATCAATAGCATCTGCATTCTTTCCACACCATTTGAGAAAGTATTTTTTAAAAAGCAAAGTCCTCTTTAAATGCACTCAGCCGTATCTAAGAGAATCAGCTATTAAAAGTTTGTTTTGATCGTGGCATTCCTGCAAGTTTGCCGATTGTCTTGGTGAATCATCATATTTCCAAGGCCCTGTAGCCAACGGCTGTACCTCTCTCCTCTTTTCTTGCTGGGTAATTCTAAAGGTCTATTTACACTTGATTCCAGCGAATATTCAATATTTACTGACTCAGGGAATCATCTATAAAACATGCTGTACTGTGCTGCCGGCTACAGACAAGACATCCCTCCTTTCTTCCAACCCTTGCTGAAGGTCCAATATGAGATGGTGTGCTGATCAAACTAATGCTAGAAAAAAGATTTGGGAGAAATAATTAAATACAAATGTGGCTCAGCTCCCTCTTTCTGTTCCACCTATCCGCATTCACACATTTGATTGGCAGCTTGAAGGCCCAATCCCTGACTTGGAGCTGAATAATGAATAGAACAAACAGGCAGGGTATGTATACTGCTCAAAAAAATTGTTGGATCGGTACTCTGACACTGTTTGGTTCCTGAGTTACAGTGGATAAAACCCAATCCTTATCAGAGATGAAGTGAAGGCCGTAGAGTAGAGATGCATACTGTACAAGCTGTGTCAAGGCCATGAAGGATTATTTCATGAAAAGAAAAAAAAATGAATATGTACAGTATGCTGTCTTTCAGGGATGATGCCTTTTTTGTGCATTTTAAAAAAAAAAAAATACCACAAACTACTGCATAACAAAAGATATGACATATGATCCTAAATACATTCAACTATTCATATTCTGTTGAAATTGTTTATACATTGTCATGACATAAAAAAGTGTTTGTTATTTATGCTAGAAACATTTGTTCACTCACTGAATTGTTAAGTTTTCACATTTGGCAAAAAATTATCTTGATGGAAGACATGCAGACTCCAGATAGAATCAAGGTTCCAGATACTCTTCACTCAAGACATACAGTAAGTAAGTATAAGTAAGTATACTCTTTTGATCCCGTGAGGGAAATTTGGTCTCTGCATTTATCCCAATCCGTGAATTAGTGAAACACACTCAGCACACAGTGAACACACAGTGAGGTGACGCACACACGAATCCCGGCGCAGTGAGCTGCCTGCAACAACAGCAGCGCTCGGGGAGCAGTGAGGGGTTAGGTGCCTTGCTCAAGGGCACTTCAGCCGTGCCTACTGGTCGGGGTTCGAACCGGCAACCCTCCGGTTACAAGTCCGAAGCGCTAACCAGTATGCCACGGCTGCCCCTGACGTAATGATTTTAGACAGAAACGAGGTTGCACATTTGGCATTGGCAAATATTACTTTTCAGTCCATACATGAAGACTTCAGACAGAAACAAGGTTGCACATCTGCACACTGTTACACTTCATGTGACGAGAGATGATGTGACCTTCCTCTCTGTGAGACAAAGTCAGAGCAGTGTGTGTAACTGTCCTTAATGATCTCAATCACATTACTCCTTTCCTTGTACCTGCACACTGCACCATATGGTGACCTTCCCTTCACAAAGTCAGGGGAGCATATTCACTCTCTCCTTCCTTCTCGCTGTCTCTGTTTCTCTCTCTCACACACACACACACACACTGAAAGAAAAAGTTACGCATGCCATGGTGTGCCATATTGACATTCGTGCACATTTCAGAGTGTAAAGGGCTGGCGAATGTATCACTTCCCTATTGCACTTCCACGTCAACAGAACGTGTTCACAGCTTCTGAGGTGTTGTTTGATCCATGTTTAACTGCTGCATATGAGAAACAAAATTACCTTCCCCCCAAAAAAACACACAAAGAAAGTGAAGACCTCAGGTGTGCAAGGAAGATAAAAATGAAGATAAAGTTTACGAATAATGAAGCAAAAAAGAGACCCTGGAAGAGACAGCAATCAGTCTGGAGGAGTTCCTTTTTCTTTCAAACAAGCCTTTTCTCAAGAAAAGCACATTCAATTCAGCTGATGTGAAGAACTATAGGCCTTGTCGCTCACCTTTCCTTTTAGAAGGTTCTTAAGAGGTGCTCAAGCGTTTCTATTTTCTATCCACTACTTACTACAGTAGACCTAAGCAGTCTGGTTTCAAAAGCAGTCATTCTAACAAAACTACGAAGTAGCTGAAGTCTCAGTCATCATAACGTTCTCCTCTGTATGTTATCTGAGCTGTGAGTCGAAATGTTAGTCATCTGTACCTATTAAAGTCTCCTATTAAAGTTGAATGTTAATGTACGGTAATGTTTATTGATGTCATTGTAAGTCGCTTTGGACAAAAACATCTACTAAGAACCATAAACATAAACATAAAGACAAGTCCTCTTAGCAAAACACATTAGACTGTACTTAGACATAACAACCACAGTAAGTGCCAATTTAGAATGTCCCCACAAACAGGAGGTGTTTATTGAATTTAAGAGAATCAGCACAAACTATGGAGAGGCATTTTATTTCACTGTGCTAACATGTACTGATCTAATGCCATCATGTCCAATTATCACATACACCAAAAATGGATCATCCCTGTGTAAAAAAAACAAGAAAGCAATAAAATGGCAGTCATACAACAAGGTAAATTCCATCAGTCAAACGGATGAATTGGAATTTCATTCACTGGAGGAGGCAACAAATTGGTCTCATCTTCAAATGGATTTCCCAGCATGTGAAAACCACAAACATTGACGACGGAAATGATGGAGACCTAAAGCCTACATGTGTTTGAATAAGGAATTAGTTTAACTTGTTCTAATAGCTATATCACCTAGCAGACAAAACTTTCCCAGTTTGTCAAGAAGACCGGAAAAGAGTGACTGGAGAGGGATGTTTTTGTTCATAATCATTCACCCATAAGTACTGAAATAATAAGTTCATAAACCCCAGAAGTACTGAAATGTATCCTGAACATGAATATCATCAAAAACATACTGGTTGCAATACTCTCAGTGTGAGACAAGTGCGTACAATATATATGTTTCTCTGCTCTATGATAATGCATTGCCTTAAACGTAGTGTGTAACTTGAGGTTTCTTTGGTGTGCTGTTACAAACACACCCATGGGAATCATACAAGACACACAGGTATACACGCGGGCACACACACACACACACACACACACACACACACACACACACACACACACACACACACACACACACACACACACACACACACACACACACACACACACACACACACACACATAATGACAGCTCACAGAAAACAATATCCCTTAAAATCTTGACCATTCTATTAACATCCAAAAATGCATCTATATGTCTATCATTCTTAGACATGCATCAAGAATTCTTGGGTTGTGGTGATGTAGTTTGATCAACTAACACACATCTCAGGTAAAAGGATATAACAAACAACGGATATAAAATTTGAGCATGGGCTATAAATAACATAATATTATTAAAATACATATTATATTAAGAGCTTTCGGTAACGTTCACATTCTCACAATTCCATAGTTTGATAACTATCAGCACTCACTCAACATCTCACTTCCTCACTGCTTTACGGAATTACTCAATCACTGGCTCAGTCCCTCTGCTCTTCAGCTCTCATCCTTTGGGCTGCGGCCTGTTTTGCTGAGGACAGTGCTGAGTTCACTGAGGAGGTTGGGGGGTAGCTGCCCTCCTGCTGTCCCCAGCAGGACCTTCTTCTGCTGGGCCAAGCCATGGGGCACTCCCCCTGCCAAAGGCAATAGAGCTCTGGGAGAATAGTGAGCTCTAGTAGGGTCTTGCTGCTTCTCCTTGGCTGCAGTCATTTTGGTTGGTCTTTGGTTGGCCACCGGCTGGTGGTGGCCTCCGCCGGCTGGAATTTGAGGTTTAGAGTTTGGTTGCTTGGCTCCACTGGGCACCATTTTGTTTCTTGGCTCAGGCAGGTTTGGTTTAGCACCACCTGTTGTCTTTTGTGCAGAGTCGGCCTGGCTTTTTCCACCAAACTCCATGTTGGTAGTTAAGTCAGCCTGGTTTGTTTCCTTGTCTGCCATTTTGTGTCTTGCGTCAGGGACACCAGGCAGCTCCTTCTGCTTCAGTGACTGTGCTATGAGAGCAGCATTGCGCTGGTGAATAGTTTCCATCGGACCAATGCTTGGTTTCATGTCCCCTCCATAAATGTTGAGGGATGCTTTCCTCTTTGTCTAACAAAAAATAATACTATTATCAACATTTACGTAATCTTCTGTGCTATTATACTATTGTATTTACTTAGACAGCATTGTTTCAATTCAACACCTAACGACTCTCACTCTGTACCCTCTATTGAGTTAATTTGACACATTTTGTAGAGGCCATAATTTTCACAAGGACATAAAAATAAAACTAAGGTGAAATCAGGGTCTCCAAATGTTTTTATACACACAAACCTTTAGTAAATCAGGCCTTTATAGGTAATTATAATTTTTAATAATTGTTGTATTTGTAAATTCAAATAGCAAATCTAAATATCTAAAGATGCATTCACAAAAAATAATCAAAAAGCAAATTTCACAATCAAATCCATAAGATACCAAAATCTACTAAATGTTCTGTTCTCATTAGCAGACGGACTGAGGGATGCTGCTCTTCAGGACAAGTTAGCCCTGAGGCTACCGCAAAGGTCTGTGAGCCTCTCACCTCTGGTGGGTTTGTGGTTTTGACAGGGCCTCTGCCGACGGCCGACACGGCTCTCTGCCGGATGTCAGAGGGGCACGACACTCCCCATTCCACGTCATCTTTGGGCCAAAAGTCGCTGCCATGCTGTGGAAGCAAAAAAATAAAAAATAAAAAAAAATGTACACTACATCGTGTTATAACACAGTTCAGTACTGATTCAGTACTGATTCATTCTGCTATGACGCATTACAGCAGAGTGCTTCATACACTGTAAAACACAGCTTTGCCCATGTAAACGCACAGTACCCATGGACTCTTTTTGAATGTCTACAGACACTGTTGAATGAAATGAAAACCAACAGGCCTGGAGTCATACAGTACTTAGGGTAAGGGGCTTGCTATGATTGGAGATTCAGGTTGGGCTTTGTGGGAGAAGATTTGAAAGGCTCTTTCGTTGCCATCCTTCACATATAAACATTTTTAAACACAAAGACATTTAACATGAATTTAAGGAAAAGCTTAAGTTTTTCAGGCTGGACATATACAAGCAACCAAAACCCATGGGTTCCATGAAGGCCTCTGATGGTGTCCTCCTGCTGGGATGATTTGGAGTTCACTGTAACAGTTCTATGGGTCAGTGGAGCGTCCTTGTACATCTGACCAAAAGGCTGGAAGCAAAGGATCAAAGACTCCCACCATCATCTTTATTCAACACAGCTCTGCTCATTCAACACAGCTCATGCTTACAGAGTATGAAAACAAAGTATGTCTCTGCTGTGCTTGTTTAGATTTCTGTTTTTGTGTGTGTGTGGGGGGGTATGGATTGCCTTTTCCATGCTGTAGGTCAAGCCAGTCCTGTGATCTTCAAGCTCAGAATAACAAAATCAAACAGCAAACAAACAACAATGACAACAAAATGAACACAAAGAACACAAATATTTGCCCTGGCAACACCATCAACTCTGAACCCTAACTTTTCATCCGTAACCCTGACCCTGTTTTTTTTTCTTTTTTCAATGAGATAGAGATATTGTATCTATTCTGTTCTACCTATTCTGTTTCTATGGAAACTGCATCACAGAATATGGTTCTGTATGTGTCTTGGAATATAGCGAGCGATAGCATCTGGAAAGGAGAACAAAGTCTTGCTCAGGGCCTTCACTTCAGGGTGTGACCTTACACCCCTAACCCCATCTTGTGTCCAAGAAACAGCAAAAAGTGCCGAATGTTGGCTTAGATGTGCAGAATGCCTACTGAGGTACAGAGGGCCAAAAACCACCATTGACACCAAAGCAACTAGCACTGTCTGCACCTGCCGAAGACTTCTTTAGACGACTAGAATTAGGGGAGAAAAGTCTTTGCCTCACTTTTTTCCTTTTTGTTAAAAAACAGAGCCGGAGTCTGGTGTGAGAGGATATGAGGAGAGCAGCTATGAAAAGCCACACGGAGGATCTGTAAAGTGCAGATAAGAGTTGAACATTAGCCAGAGAGGGTATAGAGATCAAAACAATGTCTGAATCAATCCGCTCCCTTGGTTTGTTCTGTTCTTGCATTATTTAACCGCAGTGTGTGTGTGTGTGTGTATACGAGTGTGAAAGAGAGAATATGTGTATGAGCATGTATATGCATGTGTGTTAATATTTGAATGATGAATCTGTGTACGTGTGTGTGCTTCGTCAGCTCTAGCTGCTGGGGGCACTTAGTCTCATCCAGGGAGGGTGAGGAAGCCGAGATCGCAGCAGTCTCTGCAACCTTATTTCTGCCGAGAGACTTTCCACAGATAATGTGATGTATGCTAGTGCCGACCTCGAAAACAAGATAGAGAGAGGGAAAGAGAGAGGGAGAGAGAAAGAAGAGAGAGACTTGGGTGCATTTCTTGTTCTTTCATTGCACATTTTTTTTCTCATGCATTTTCAGATGGCATTATTTTTCTGTTTTCCCCCTGCCTGTTTCTTAAAGGCTGAGTGTATAAGAACTGAACAAGCACACAAGCACAAGGCTTTAAAGGAACGTGTTTACAAAGCTAGCCTATTTTTATGTGTGGGGAAAAAATGTCTGTGATACAGCAGAAACCCATAGAATATTTATCAATTTATGCAACATTTCTTTTGACAGATTATGACGCAATGGTTCAACTCTGGTTCATATACGACAAGACGTCAAAAGAATTACCCACGGTGCTTTGGACATCCTCTGTCAAACAGGAGATTTCTGGAAAATAACCGAGCAAGATTTTGCAGTAGTCTAAACACTTTGAAAGAAAAGCACATTCTACAGGATTTAAGATTGTGTTGGCTTGCCTTTACAGCACCCAGAGAGGTTGCACAGAAGATCCTCTGTCATAAATTCTCCAAATAGAAACTTTTTTAAATTTGAACTGTTTAAGGCACATTGGCTGATACCATTTCAAGTTAAGTTACACTTGAGGGTACATGCTAATAATCCTCCAACCCCAAACTATTTGCTGTGTAGAGCTGTAATTTGATTTGTAGTGCCAGAGGTTTTTTTTAATGAACGCCTCTGTTGTTTCTAGCATCTAGCTCCACCATTTAAAGGTGAATTTAAAGGTGTGAATGGTATTTAGCAGACAACTTTTATCCAAAGTGTTTTGGGATTGGAACCGGTCCACCAGCACAATGCTAACCACTGCTCCACCATGCAGCTGAGCTACAGGATCAGCACACAGTGAACCTGGATAAGGGATAAGGGATGTGACTCCGGCAGTTCAGGACAGCACCCTGACCTCACCTTTGATCGAATAATACAGGTGACCCAGTCCAGCCGAGACTCCTTACTGTCACAGCAGAAATACCTGCAATGGAGGAATGGGGAAGGGAAAGATGCAAGATGAACAATGATGATTATTTAATGAATAAACAAACTTGACTCACCAAGAGACTTAACAAACAAACAAACAAACAAATTAAGTCAATTCCATTCAATCAATGACTCAGAGGAATACACCCTAATGGAAACAACAAATAACCATATATGAATCAAAATAATATGAGTTTTAGTAGAGAACGGCTGAACTAATGACTCTTAACAGACATGAGCAACAAAAGCTGATTGGACGCATCAACAAAAATGAGGTAAATAATCAAAATGGCCAATTACGTAAGGTAAGCTGAAAGAGAGGCCATGTCAGCAAAAGCATTACTTCACATAACATCCAGGACAACATCCTGTTTCTGTGATATTAAGAGCAGCCGTAGCTGTTTCTGTGCTTGGCTTCGCCTCCCATAATATGCAGAAACACACAGCAACACAATTTCCTTCGGCTGCTTGACTCATTTCCCAAACTTAATGGATCTGATTTTTTCCCCTGTCTGCCTCCCTGTGTCCTTCCCCTCCATTGAGTCTGTTTACGAGGAAATACAGGGGTAAAAAGGGTCATCGACCATCTGATTTGTGAGACGCCGAATTGCACTCACCATTGCTGTTTTTCCGTAAACACTGTGAAGCCCCAACTATTTTGAGAGAAAAAAAGAGAGAAAGAGGGGGATAGAGAGAGAGAGAGTCTCAAACAATGCAATTTGCTACAGTTGGACAGTGGCCTGGTATCGATTTAGAAATATAACAGAGCAGCCTATTTCACTCGGCTTTGCCACTGTGTTACCATGATATTACAAAGATATATACATTCACACCGAGGCTCTCTGCCAGCTCCATTTATTATTAAAAAAATACCTTCAATCAAATTAATTTCACAAATACCACATTCCTATTAAAGTGTGTAAAATAGGTCAGGCAAGCAAAGGTGTACAACCTTTTTGAATATACTGTATGGAACAAATCTCATTTACTAAAGATTTCTGAGTGAAGAAACAGATGCCCATTTGATGTCACCGCTAAACCAATTTGAGTTCAGTCCTGAGCTTATCTTCTGACTTTCTTGTAAATGAGCAAAGTGGAATGCCTTGTCAATTTTCATACTCAGAGACAACGGTTGCAATCACATTTGCATCTACAAACCGTACTGAATTAGCGTCCAGAATACAAAGTCTGCTTCAAAGCGTGATATTCATTTTGTTACAACAATGAAGGAGGCCGACATGTAGTATGCTGTTGGATATAACTGATTAGAGGGATCATTCTTTGTCTTACCTCCACCATCTCCACATCATGTGGTGCTATCCATCTCTACTCTTCCCTGAATTCCCTCCTATGGCATCTCCCCTTCTCCTGCCACACCTCTCTATCCCTCTCTCTTTCTCACTCAAGCAAATTGGAGCGTTTAACTTTGCACGTTGTGCCATTCCAACCATGTAGACAAAGAATTATGAAGGATGATAACTGGGGAAACATTATTGTTTTATTTGTTTGTTCCCAACCCCCCCAGCTGCAAAAACGGAACTTTGTTGACAGAAGCCATGAATAACAATAACACAACATTATTAAAACAAAATAAAGCTGCAGCGATACATCCCATTTCCTAGCGAGAGTGAGAGAATAAAAAAATACAATAATTTGTTTTTGTTAAGGGGTGATTACATTTAATCAATTGTATTATGGTGTAAAATAAATGGAAGTAGGCAGCCATTTTGATAGGTCCGTTCCGTTGATGCGCTGCGAGCGGAACGTTGGTGCTATACATCTTTGGAGAAGATGGGAGAACAGGGAACAAACGAGAAAGCAAGTCGCATAGAAGAGGACGGAGCAATAATGCACAAATAATTAAAAATCCATCTTAATAACGCACATAGCAATTCCATTACGTCCCTCAATTTGGCCAAACTAATGTTGACTAATAGCACTTGCATTCCACCACTCTTTTGAAGCCATTATAATGCATAGGCAGCTGCCATGTTGCCTGGTAGAATTAATGGTCCTGTCCACATGCGCTCACTTGAGTGCTCGTTCCCTAGTCTGCATCTAATCACTTTCCATCTGGGTCATTATGACATCACAAGTGCTCAGGGTAAAGCCTCTTTAGGTACTGTTTGGAACGCAGCCCTATTTCATTGGAGCCTGTACCTGCTTGGCGCCTTCATCTTCCTCCTCACGCCCAGGTAGCACTTGACTGACTTTAAAGGCACCTCCCTCTCTGGCTTAGTGCTCTAAAACAAACAAGGCAAAAATAACACTGGTTATGAGGCACAGTGGTGGGACATTACACATTCATGTTGGACATACTCATGTTTACTTTATGTTTAGATTAATGTTATTCATAACATAGTTGTTAAGGTATACAGTAGTTTGAAAGGGATTCTTGAATTGGCCAAGAAAACAGGCTTTTAAAGGAGAATTCGATTGTGATATTGACCTAAAGTGTATTGAAACATGATACCAGTGTGAACGTTATGTCTCATAGCCCATCTCGGCTTGTCCCCTGCACTCCAAAATCTGGCTAGTTAGCCCGATGCTACCAACAGCTTTTTCAATAGTGGTGCTTCGCATCGGGCTAGCCATGCAAATAAATCACTGTTTTACACCCATTTCACGAGGGCTCAATGTATCTCCACACTTCATTGGTAGACTTCCGAGGGGCCCTGACATTTAAAACGAGACATTGAGAACTTTGAAAAAGCACTGGTAGTTTACTTACAAGACGATTTATACAGACAGTATCTTCGAAGTTTAGCGTTTGCAGCCATCTTGAATTTAGTCGCGAGAAGTCGAACAACAGTAAGAATGAACAGGTATGATAAAGGGATCAGATTCCAAAATAATTCTGTGGAAATGCATGGATTCCAGTTTCTTCCAGTAGCAGCAACTGGAATCCATGCATTTCCCACTGAATTATTTTGGAATCTGATTGTCGTTTTTGCATTTAATATTTTCCTTTCATGCAATTCTCATTGCAGTGTTTCCCCACAGTGTATTTAACAAAGCGGCATGGCGCGCCGCTGGATTTTCAACGCCCGCTGCAACATAATATCCGCGAGATTCACTTAACACACTGTAAAAGCACGGCCAGCGTCATCTCGAAATTGTTTTCTGAAAGTCTTGAGTAAAGTTAAGTGCATCAAATCCGCGCTTAGCCTCTCATTATTCAGGACATATATGCGGCATGATGTGTCAGGTGATTACAAGCCCAAAGACAAGTCTGCAGCCCATATGGCTAGCCCTCCACGTTCTGAACACGGTTACATTGTTTAGCTATCCGACTGATGGGGTCTTGCTCCGCCACAGTGTAGCCTATGGTGTCATCGTTCACTTGTAGGTTACACAATAAATAGCCTACTTATAGGCCTGGTGACAATAAAAATGATATTAGTTATATTTCATCACGAAGCTGTTTGTATGCCGTGAATTGGCTTGTAGCCTATGCCATATGTTAAGCTTGAGCAATTCCTCTGATCCAAAGCCTGCTTTGACACATTGACACTAATGTGAAACATGCATCCTCCTCTCTAGCCTACATCAAATAAAAGAAACCAATTCATGATTACGAAATGAATTTAACATGGGGAAAAAAGTTTGTTCGCGATTTAGCCTACTGTTGTGATCGCGGTTCTTTCTGCTGATTGGATTCTGATTGTCGTCAACTCTGAGAACTCTTGCTCGGTTGACAATTTTATCAGAGCTGATTTCCCAAAGATGAGCCTCCATCAACATTTCAACGACAAATTATTAAAAGCGTAAAATTGCAATAGAGTAAACCAATGTGCTACAAAGGTGTATGGTCTTACCGTTAATTGTAGCCCTAGACTTGTAACGTTAAGCGTGGGGCTACATGTAATGTTTGCATGGGAAAGCTAGGCGAACACAGTCTAGGCCTGTTTAAACTTTCTGATAGTTAAAGGAAATATGAGCATATGTTGGCATATCGTTATAGCCTAAATTCTGTCCACTTAGCTATAATAGGCTATCACAAACAGACCTTGAAGACGTTTGCGGCATTAGACATAAGACCTACATTCTCTTATCAGAAAGGCGTGTTCTCATAACTTGGCGTTCTCTTGGCGGGTGAGGCGAGCAGTCGCGCACTTCAATCAAGTAGCCTAGGTCCTTTCGAGTTAATTGTGAGTGAGTTGTATGGTAACTGTGGGAGTGATGTAGAATAAAAGTGAGTATTTACTTTTTATACGTGGGTTTGTTGTTTTGGGACTGAGAAATAGACAAGGAGAGCATCTGGCTCGTGCATGCGTGTCAGCATTAATGGCCCCAACAATTCAATTCAATAATTACCAAAAGAGCCTTAGAGATGTTCTTTGAAAAGCCCAGAAAAATTAAGTGCTCGCAGATTGGGTGTGGCCCTTTGCCATTAAGACAAATTTAAATAAATTGTAAATAATCTTTTTTTCTGGGTTGTGCCATTTCATTTTTCTTCTATCATTTTTAACCAATAATGTAAAAAAAAGCTGAAAATGTCCACAAAAGAAACAAAGGTATGATAAAAAAAAAAAAAAAAAAAAACAACCCCCAAGTAATAGCACGCTGCTGGAAAAATTCTAGGGGAAATACTGCATTGGGTTACATTTGTGGTAAGACTAATGTACCTTCTTTGTTATTATGACTCTTAATATAAAAACGATTTTTGAGAGACTTTTATTTTGACAATTCATTCGAATAGGGAGTTGTCAGAAGCCCTAGTTACAGAAGTTAGTTTGACCTTGCCTGCTGTGGAGACAGCTGTCTTGTCTTCCACTCCTCATTTGCTACAGTTTGTTTCCATGTTTGTTCAAGCAAAGCGTCTGTGAGTATTTTGTTTTCATAATTGGTCATATTTCTAGTTTATTTCATGGTAATTCATATGCTAATGTTGATAGGTTAAAATGCAATTAAAAAGCGAAGTATTTTTCACAATGTCATAACAAACACATGGTGGAGCTTAGCTAATTTGTAATTCATGTTTATTCATGTACAATTTTTGATGTATGTTTTGTATATGTTTGTATTTCAGTTTCACAATACGATTCTAGTAAAAATCACAAGAAAGAATCTGCTTCTGTGAAGTTTCTGAATCCTTGTTTAGCTGCTTGGATAGCTAACTCTTAGCGAGGCCAAGACACTGATCCCTTATCATACCTGTTCATTCTTACTCGTTGCTCGACTTCTCGTGACTAAATTCAAGATGGCTGCAAAAGCTAAACTTAATGAAGATACTGTCTGTATAAATCGTCTTGTAAGTAAACTACCAGTGCTTTTCAAAGTTCTCAATGTCTCGTTTTAAATGTCAGGGCCCTCGGAAGTCTACCAATGAAGTGTGGAGATACATCGAGCCTCATAAATGGGTGTAAAACAGTGATTTATTTGCATGGCTAGCCCGATGCGAAGCACCACTATTGAAAAAGCTGTAGGTAGCATCGGCTAACTAAGCCAGATTTTTGGAGTGCAGGGGACAAGCGAGATGGGCTATGAGACATCGTTCACACTTTCGGTATCATGTTTCAATACACTTTAGGTCAATATCACGGAATTCTCCTTTAAGGTGCCATGTGTAATGTCCGCCAAAAAATCAATTCATACTCCACATTCCATAAAAGATGGGGCAGTATACCTCCAGAAAGTGAGTTGGTCTACCCTAGAGTAACAACCGAGACACGTGTATTGCAGTTTGGCTGGCTGTTATGTTGCCCGCATACTGCCTCCCATGGCCAAAACTGGTATTATGACACCTGTCGGGCTGTGGCTAGTAATTTAGCATGCTAATTCAGGTTGATATCTCTGCAGCACTATACCTTGTAATTTTTTTTAATGACACCATCGCCCTTATTTCTTCTCATTCTTTTGATGCGTGTAGCTCATTTTTTGGATATTTTTACCTCAATTTTTACACATGGCACCTTTAACATATGTGAACGTACATCATGTAAAGCATCACACAAAAATAGTTTGACTAGGCCTCATAGTCTTCATAATCCGTCCGATGAAGGACTGTTCATACATTACTGTTCTGTTTAAGCTATTTTTCTCCTGTAGTTGTCACAATCCTCTTTTTTGCTAATCTTTGACCGGCTTCACTCAACCATTCAATGTGTGACAGTGATTCATAATACAAAGTGTAAGTGAAGCAGATTATACAAAGAATTAGAACTGAATAAGTGTTACATGTTATATCTAACATGATCCTGTGAAAACATAAATCTGTAGTATGTAAAATGATCAATCGGACAAAAAAGTCTTGACACTGATGCTTCATGTGGGGAGCAGAAGATTATTTTCATCTCATCGTGGTTGACTAACCTTCTCCACACACACACACATCGTCAATTCCAACCTGACACCCTCGAACAGTCTCCCCCGGTGCAGAGTTTAAAGAAGCAATAAAATAAATTTATTCTTCAAGAATATCAATTAAATTTCCGCAAGACTGATAATTTCCACCTTCCCAGTGCGATAATTAGCCAGATTCTGAAGCAGGCGCACATTAGGCTAATTAAGAAAAGAACAGCCTTCATTCAGAGTGGTTTCGCCTCTTTGCCTATCCACCCACCACCCAACGCGCACACACCTCCCTCAGATCAATTATTAACACATCCACACACACTTTTACAAACTACATCTCAACTGGTGCAGCACACTCCAAACACCCAGGAGGCCTTGTTGTGAATGTGTGTGTGGATGTGTGTGTGTGTGTTTGTGTGTGTGGATGTGTGTGTGGATGTGTGTGTGTCTGTGTGTGTGGATGTGTGTGTGTCTCTCTCTGTGTGTGTGTGTGGGTTTGTGTGTGTGTGTGTGTGTGTGTGTGTGTGTGTGTGTGTGTGTGTGTGTGTGTGTGTGTGTGTGTGTGTGTGTGTGTGTGTGTGAGAGAGAGAGAGAGAGAGAGAGAGAGAGAGAGAGAGAGAGAGAGAGAGAGAGAGAGAGAGAGAGAGAGAGTTATTGCCTCAGGCTAAATGCTGCTGTGAAGTCCTCTTCCATCTGTTGTGGTAATTTTACATGTGTTCTCCTACTATGAAATGGAGGGAATGTCTTTTCCTACTTTTGAAACGAGAATGTAGAGCATTTGGCAAAACATGACATTGTAGCTTTTATCCTGACAAGATCATTCTTAAAGGTTGTATCTTAAAGGTTGTAAACTAAACAGAGAGCTAGCTCGCTACTCCCTCCCACTCCCTCCAGTGCAATTGAAACTCTCCTAAACGCGCATCTCGTTGGTTATTGGTTGTAACACTTTATTTTGCCTTTGAGTGGTTGCCAACACTTGTTGGTAGCATTTGTTTTTGTATACAGATCTCGGAGCCTAGGCTGCCTACAGAGACGTGGTTTTTTGACGGCCTGCTTATGGGACAGGCAGCTAGCGGATCGTTAGGAAAGATTAGATGAAGGTGATCATTTATGTTTGGGCCTTTTTTGGGCCTGAAATTGCTGATAAAACCTTTAAGGTGCAAAGATCAGTATCAAAAGATCAAAGATCAGTTGAAGTATAACCTGTGCCATCAATGAATTACCTCTGACTTACAAAATACTGTACATAAACACACAAACTGCAGAGGCTCATGGGCATATCCAGAAGCGGTGATCACATGTGTGCAGAGATTGTGGCAGTAATTCAGCATTAATATCGTCATCTTTGAACCTTTACATCACAAGATATTGGCAAATATAAGTCTTGATGGGACCGTCACACTTGACAATGTCACTTGCAGCGTCCTCTATGGACGCCATTTCACCAAATGTAGCGTACATCTAAAGCAGGGGTTCCCAAAGTGGCACTTTAAAGACAGATTTTAATTCCAAGACGCTTGCTGAGTTCTGGATTTCAGTCGAGAGGGAATATCCACAGCTATCCAAGGCCGCGATGGACATACTGACGCCGTTTGGCTCCACATGCCTGTGCGAAAAGACTTTCTCTGCACTGACATATATTAAAAACAAATACAGATTGCGTCTAAATGTGGAGGATGATCTCCGTGTGGCCGTCTCCACAATTAAACCAAGAATGGACTTGCTGTGTTCCATCCATCTCATTAGATGAGATTAACGCTGAAACATAGTTGCCAAAATGTAAATTTGCACAGCAACAATATACTGTATGTTTACAACAGTTTGTGGATATTAGCCTGACTGAGATATTCTTCTGGAAATGGAAATTAAAGTTATGTTTCAAAGTTGCACTCATGTTACATGGATATTATTTTTTGACTAAGGTATTCTGCTTTTATCATATAGTAAAGTTCTATATGTAAATTCATAACAGGCCCGCTCTGTTCTTTTGTGTTGTCGTTAAGCCCGTGTTTGGATAAGCCTAGTGCGTATGGCCGGTGTGCACATTTTATTTTATTTTTTGAGTCACATCCAGGGATAGTGGGGGTCGCCAGTCTCTGGCACGGTTATTTTGGGGGTCGCGGGTTGAAAAGTTTGGGAACCCCTGATCTAAAGGATGTAGTACTGGTGTAACAGGCCAAATGTAGCGTACATCTAAAGGATGTAGTACTGGTGTAACAGGCCAAATATAGCGTACATGTAAAGGATGTAGTACTGGTGTAACAGGTCAAATGTAGCGTACGTCTAAAGGATGTAGTACTGGTGTAACAGGTCAAATGTAGCGTACGTCTAAAGGATGTAGTACTGGTGTAACAGGTCAAATGTAGCGTACGTCTAAAGGATGTAGTACTGGTGTAACAGGTCAAATGTAAAGGATGTAGTACTGGTGTCTAAAGGATGTAGTACTGGTGTAACAGGTCAAATGTAGCGTACGTCTAAAGGATGTAGTACTGGTGAAACAGGTCAAATGTAGCGTACATCTAAAGGATGTAGTACTGGTGTAACAGGTCAAATTTCTTTAACTTTGATCCTTCACATCACAAGATATTGTCACAAAATTGCTTTGGCTGCTGAATTTTATTTGGTTGTTGACAGCCTTTTTGTTATTTGAGCATTTGAGCCCAATTAAACTTGAAGAGATGTGAGGAAATGTGGTGCATATGGAGATGTGAGGTGTAAGTGTGCATACCCAATTTCAAAACTGTCTTGAGATACAGAAATGTACCCATTACAGCATCCCCTATGAGTAGCATTTTACAAAACTTGCCATATGTCAAGAAGTTGTCATGGTGATCATACATGACATACTGTATGTCATGAGGCTACACCTTTTTGCCACAAGATATTGGCGAAAAGCCAGATTTTGCATTTACAGTACATCTTTCTTTAGATGGTGCTGCATTTCAAAATGAGCGATTATATTTATTATGGGCTGGGTTGATGTCATTGTCATTGAGACCAACAGACCACAAAAATGTTTTTGTTTTCTATTGTTTTTGCAATCTTGGGTGCAACAGTTGGTGAGTTATTCTGTGCAAAACTGCTTTCAGTCTCTCTGGCTTTCGGGGGGGACCAGCGCAGTGGGGGGAGTGGCCTCAAGTGGCCAAAAGCTTCTATTCCCTAGCAGCCTAGCATATTAGTGCAGCCTAGCATAGATATTAGTGCAGCCTAGCATAGATATTAGTGCAGTATAATGCAGTAGCTTTCTAATATCTATGCAGCCTAGTGGGTACATGGCCACTACGGTAAGTTTTACCTGCCCCAGGGTTTCAGTGACTTAGGAATCGTTGACCAAAGGGAAAGATGGAAAAAAAGACTTTGACAAAATCTACATGCACACTAGCGGCGGTCACAATTAAAGGCAATTAAGAGTTTGCATTGCTTCAGTGCTCTAATTGTTGCCGGCTGTTTGTTTGCAGTCAGTTTTTCTAACCCTCAAGGCAGGAGCTAAAGAGCACGCAGAGCGTGGGAGTGGGTAAATGAAGGTATTGAACAGAGGAGAGGAGAGATGCTTGGTTTTCTATTTGCGTTGCTGTTGAACGCTAGATAATTTTATAACAAAAGAACTACGATTCTTATTCATTATCCCAGCACAAGGCAAAGCACGACTTGTGATTATTTTGATTTGTGGTTTTCTGGCGCAGAGAAATGCAGTGGGTGCTTATCAGAGTGTGAGTGAATGAGAAATGTGGGGACTCACTTTCATGTCCTTGTACAGGACGAGCTTCTTGTCTCGGAGCATTAAGTAGCGGTCCTGGAACTTGTTGCCGGAGAGCAGCTTGGAAGAGCCATCTTTGAACTTCACCTGCTCCCCTTTCATTGAGTCCTTAAGTTTCTCTGTGAAAAGGTACATACACACACACATACAGTAAACACACACACACACACACACACACACACACACATATATATATATATATATATAAGAAACCACACACACACACAAGGATCCACCAAACACATAAACACAAATGCACATATGATAGCCAACACATTTGCACACACACGCACACGCACACAAACACACGCACACAAGCACACAAACACACAAACACACGCACGCACACACACACACACACACACACACACACACACACAAACACAAATCAATAAGGACAGAAGAAGGCTGATCAGCTTTTCCGGTATCATCCACAAGAAATGCTTCTCTGCACACAGTCCAGCAATAATATAAATAAATATCTACATCATGCATTAATGTACTCAAGGGGATATGGCAGTAACTCAGTCCACTGGCGTGGAAAGACTAATAGATATGTATTCCACATGGATAAGCTTAAACCCTGAGCCATTACTCTCTTAGGGCATAAAAACAGGCTGTGCACTGCACATGATATCACTGTTCAATAAAAGGCCATAAGTGCAAGTACTTCCTACTGTCTTCTCTTTCTGATGTGCTTAATGGCTTGCAGAGCTGGGGGCGGGGAGAGGAACGGCATTAAGCACAAGCAGCTTGTTCCAGAAACAAATTGATTTCTGTTCCATTCAGTGGAGGTACTGGAAGAATCAATTAATAGGGGGTTGTTGGATAACGGATGACAATCACAAGCAGGTAGGGCCCTTTCAGTGAAGCCAGTCACTGTGAGCTAGGTTAAAAAACAATGTCTAGAAATAATATTAGAGTGGACAAAGAACTGTGGAATATGTAGACTTGTAAAACATATTTTTTAGGATACTTTATTTAATCCCCTGGGGGACATTGGGCAATTTGAAATTGGGCATTTGACCTACACAGAGTGTTCATTCATTCTACCCAAGTAGGTTTTTTTCTTCAATTCAACCTGAGACTTTTCGGGTCCACCCAAGAGTGCCAAGCCTGCCTCTAATCGTCCCTATGGCTCCATAGGACAACAAGGGGAGACCAACCACTACCAATTTAGGGCCACGGCTGCTGAGGACACCGCAGATACTGTATGTTCATGGATGGAGGGGTGATGACTGGAATGTGTGTGTGTGTGTGTGTGTGTGTGTACTGGACTGCTGTACCTGCGCGGGCATGGGGGAGTTTGGCAACCGGAAACTTCTTGACAATCAAAAATGCAGAGCTGGGGTCTTCCAAGGAGCTCCACTCTAACACCTGTTCCAGAATCTTCTCTTTGTAGTGCAGGGGCCTCTCTGAGTTCCAAATAAAAAGCAAACAGTAGATTAAGCTTATAATGACTAATTACTTGAAAGCAGGGCTGTAGTCAAGACCACCTTTGTCGAGTCCAAGACAAGTCCAAGACCAGGACTAGTCGAGACCAAGTCAAGACCGAGTCCAAAGAGGTTCGAGTCCAAGACAAGACCCGAGTCCAAAAAAGGTTCGAGTCGAAGTCAAGACCGAGGTCCAGGATAGGAAAAAAAGTCTTGTGCATGACAGTATCAAGACAATCATTTTGGGTTATTATTATTATTATTATCTAAAAGCAAAAACAGTGTGAACACACCCAGGATTTGTAAGTGTAGCCATTCCCCTTCTCCAATATTATTATAGGGCTGTCAAACGATTCAAAATATATATTTTGAAATGAATTAATCTCGATTAACCGCAATTAAAAAGTTCCTAAAGACTAAAGCTTCAACATAAATCACAAAATTAATGAGTAACCACAAAGGTAAAAGTAAAACACTTTTATATTATTTAAATGATAATACTGACACAGTAATTGTGTTTTAAAGTATTCATTTCTTAAGAAATACTACACATATGATGCTGTTTAACTCATTTGTAAATGGTGCACTGTTACTTTAAGCCCATTGTGTACGTTCTCATAATGATCTTTTTTACCAGCTCCATTGAAATATAGCCTATAGCTAGTCCACAAGCTCTAATATTGTTTGTACCACATGTATTGTACAATATTAACAATGATAATCATGAT
The DNA here is from genome assembly GCF_017589495.1 of Alosa alosa. Classification (NCBI taxonomy): domain Eukaryota; kingdom Metazoa; phylum Chordata; class Actinopteri; order Clupeiformes; family Clupeidae; genus Alosa; species Alosa alosa. The sequence goes on from NC_063212.1 coordinate 5,108,027, forward strand.
ATTAAGTTGGTATAAACAGTTTTCATTCCTTTGGAAATAGAAGCATGTAATGACATGATTCTAGCTAGACATTTTCTGTTTGCAATTAAAAGTGAATGATGAGCCTGAGCCAGTCACCTAGCTATCTGAATGGAATGTGTTTCAATCGGCATAATATGTGCTTCATGTAAACAAATGATTGAAGACTTCAAGACTCACCAGTTCCATTACACAAAGGCAAAGACAACTCTTCATATTTTTGTCCATTTTTTCAAATCACAGTGAGTGCAGCCTACATACATGTTTATAACTGGTCAGTAGTGGAAATCGGATAAATCCATAATCTCCTCTAACCTCGTCTTTGTTGCCTTCCTTTTATAAGTTTCTTATATTAAAAAGGAGATATCAATCATCATCAACAACGACAAGCCAGCTGGAGCCTGCCAATCGTTTTCTCTCCTTCGTGTGGGTTCAGACAGCTCTTAATTAAATGGGTAGCATCCGTTCAAGTTGGATCTTAATGGAGAGGAGCCGAAAAGTATCATCTTTATGTAACTGTTGCAGTTGGTGCATTTTGACATTGTAAGCGTTATCTAACAAGAGTGAAAAGCAGTTTGCAGTAAAGCTACCATTTGGCTAAATGTTGGTTCCTCTTTATCTTCAGCTAACTCCACAGACAGTAAAATAAACTCTCAGGCTTGCGGTTTTAGGTTTTGCGGCTTCCGTTACGTGACATCAGCCCCCACAAAGGTAAACACTATTGAGTTAATATTTTTGTAACGCATTATGTATTTCAAAATGAATGTATGATTAACACGTTAATTTTGATGGCCCTAAAGACACCTGGACTCGGTCGAGACCAAAAGCCATATTTGGCAAGACCAGTGGCGAGACCGAGACAAGACCAAGTCCAAATACTAGCGAGTCCGAGACAAGTCCGAGACCATAGAAAAAGCGGTCTCGAGTCGGACTCGAGTCCAAGACCGGACTCGAGTACTACAGCCCTGCTTGAAAGCAAAGTATTCATTTCATATCATATCATTTTTCATATTTCATATCATTTAAAAACAATGTTCCTCTCAACCCTACCTCTCTACCTCTTCTCAACTATTTAAATAGAGCTGTACATGTAACCACATGCACTCCACTGTTAACAAATGCCTCTAAGCAGAAAACATCTTCATATGGACAATATGACAGTGCTCAGCCTTTCTAATGTAATGTTATAACCTTACCATGCTAAACGATTCAAATCATGTAATTACTAATTGACATTAATGTCAACGTAAACTTACATGTACAGACAAAATGGAGTCTTTTACAGGAAAAAGCCCATTAGTGGTTTACATAGTGAGTGAGAAAAAGCATGTTCACGGATGAGTGCATAGATATTGGATTTAATTTCTTGCTTCCTTCACTACCCTGTCCCAAAACTGTGCTTAGCATCACATCACCACAGTGTAATGCTTAGTGTCAGCTGGGAACGCCATGAAACACACACACACACACACACACACACACACAATCCCATTATAAACCATTTGCTAATTTTTCCCTCCCTGCCCCCTTTCCATCACTTTTATAATTATGTACTTCAATTTTGCAATTATCCTAAGCAAATCTGAACATGATTACAAAACACAGTCATGTGCAAAATAGACCCATTATCAAGCTCTCATTTGTGAACAGGATAACACGGACCAAACGTCTGCGCACTCGCACAAATACAGACACACACACACACACACACACACACACACACACACACAAACACAAAAACACACACCCTTCCGCTTCTTCATCAACACAATCACATCTCATTT
>NC_063212.1:5117328-5127328 GCF_017589495.1 Alosa alosa
GAGAAAGAGAGACAGAGTGAGAGAGAGAGAGAGAGAGACAGGAAAAACAGAAGGCCTTGGTCTTACTTTTGTATGGGCTATGTGCGCACTTCTTGAAAATACTATTATGTTGATGCCGCCAAAATGTATTTGCCAAAAATATTTGCAATTAAAGTGACTGGAAGAGAGCGAGAGAGAGAAAAAAGTCAAAAGAAATAAACAGTCACATTGTCCTACTGGGATGTGGTGTCAGGGGAGAAAAGAGGCACCTTCATCAGTGCTGCATGATAACAAACACATTTTTATGGCCTCTCTCTCTCTCTTCCCTTTTGCTCTGCCTCTCTCTATCTCTCTCTCTTCTTTTTCTCTGTCTCTCTCCCTCTCTCGTTCCCCGCACTCTCCTCCGCCCCATGCCTGATGGCGGTGCTTTATCACGCTAATGCCGCCGTTGCTAACTGATTAGCGGCTGAATACTCGCCTCGTGCCTCGTTGCTGCCGAGGCGATCCAGGCAAATGAGCGAGCGGCAGGCGTGCAAGCCGTCAAATCCCATTAGGGGAGCTTTGTGCCCCCCCTTCCCCCACATCACCCACCCCAAAAAAAAAAAGAATACTTCCGTACAGATAATATTCTCCACCCTCCCTCCCCGCCTCGCTTACCCCCTACTGTCTCCTATCCCCACAATTATGCCGAATTGTGAATTGAGCCAATTTTGTTCCGAGGCGTCACACCCGTAATAATAATAATAACACACGTGCAAGTCCGCCTCCATGGGGAGAGCTTCAGGCCCGCTGGAGAGGCAGGCTTCCAGGTGCTGCGATAACAACACAGGGCACACAAAAAACAAGACAGTTTCCAGAGTTAAGTTTTCACAAGTGTTCTTTCATTACAGAGGCCACGTTTAGTCCTCTTTGTTGTAGTCGCTGTTGTTTTGTCGACACCATCAGCGCATAAACTCATGCCGGGACATTAGAATGTGTGTCAACATTCCACCAGTCATATTATCAATTCACTGTGTACCGCTTGTTTCATTTCTGCTTTTGAAAATGGAACAGCATGTCAATTTCACTGCAGTGGTACTGTAGAAGTGTGTCAATAATGAGGCTGTTTTGTGAAGCAAGTCATCCACTCACAGTTACTGTACATGTGTCTATTCTGCAGACACTTTTATCCAAAGCAACATACAGCTGAAGACCACGAGCACTTGTTTAGAGACCTACTGTAGTGCCACTCATCCCAATCAATTTGACAGAAGTGTCAAAGAAGGCACAGGAAAGATGTTATTTTTGGGGAGTATTTTATTTTTGGGTATATTGATTTTTTTGTTTCACAAATATCCCTGTATCTCAACTACAGGAGTAAGGTATTAGCCAACTAATAGCTTAACTAATATCATGGGCATTGTGTGAGAATATACACAGTATTGTGCATTTAGGATAAAGAATCTGCTTAATGAATTATATGCAGGTATATATATATCTTCTCTAAGATTATCAATCTTTTCTAATTTGACATCTGATCTGATCCTAGACCAGTGTTGCTGTAGTTTAGATGACTGTAAGTTGTTTGCTGGTGTGGCAGCCAGATCTGATTTGAGAACAGCATGAGTGTTGTGTGAGTGTGTATCTGTGTTTGTGTGTGTGTGTGTGTGTTTGTTTGTTTGTGTGTTTGTTTGTTTGTGTGTGTGTTTGTGTGTGTGTGTGTGTGTGTGTGTGTGTGTGTGTGTGTGTGTGTGTGTGTATGTGTGTGTGTGTATCTGTGTTTGTGTTTGTGTGTGTGTGTGTGTGTGTGTGTGTGTGTGTGTGTGTGTTACTCACGGTGAAGAGCTGCACGTAGTTGCTAATGAGATCCTCCACCACACGGCACTCCTGCTCCCGCTGACCCTCAGTCTGGAACAGGCAGGACGAGAGGACGGAAGCCAGGCGCCCCGCGCTCATCTGGTTTATGTGGGAGCAGCTCTGGATCCTTGGGAACGCACACGTATGTACGCACGACACGCACACACACACGCACGCACGCACGCACACACACACACACACAAGGACACACGCAGGGCTCCTTTTTAGGCACATCATTTATAAGGTGTACCCAAAATTTTTCACAGCAGCGCAATAATACAGTAGATCAGGGGCCAGCATCAGAGCTCCCAGAGACCAGGCTCTTCTCCGCACGGCTGTGCAAGCGCCTCTATGCTTGCTGATACCCTGGCAGAAATGAGGCCACATCTCTCTATCTCTCACATCTCTGTGATTGCCACCTCGGCTGTTACTTGCACAAGCTGGGCCTCCCACAGCACCATGTTAGCTACTGCCCTCCTCCTCCTCTTCTACTCTTCTCTACTCTTGTCCCTTCCTGACCGTCGCTTGCTGCTTCAGCTGCCACAGCAGCACTGGTTGAAGCCTAGAGATAAAGGGCCTGGTGCATACAATGTAACTGGACATCTAATCACTGGTCAATTTCCCTACAAGTGTTTTTAACTTTCTGCTTTCTGTTCTCTCCTCTAGTCCATGCTGCCGTTTTGCCTCCTCCAGACAAGCCCTTTTTCAGTCATGGAAAATATTTTTCATTTTTCATCAGGATTGACAGAGCAAACATTTACACCAGAGTTAATAAATTACTGGTAGCCTAATGTTATCCACAAGTTGTCGATATTGACAAGCAGCTAACTACGGACAACCCAGCTCAACCAAATTTTGAAAAAAAAAAAAAATCTTTAGTGGACAGTTTGGTGCCTTGCATGGCAGCCTCCACCATCGGTGTGTGAATGTGTGTGTGAATGGGTGAATGTGAGGCATTACTCTGTAAAGCGTTTTGAGTGCTCGGGGACGGGGGAGTAGAATATATATGCAGTCCATTTACCATTACCATTTACCATATTGGATTATTGTTTGGTCAACCGTCCTGGATTATACAACAGTTAGATCCGGTCAAACTATTTTTGAATTTCTGATTGGACGAGAGGCATTCCATGAGTCATCACGAGGGGCAATAACCCAGCACAACCCCAGTCAAGACTTTTTACTACAAGTAATCACTCCACATGCACAGAGAATCACAGGCTCAGTCCCTGCCTCAGTCATTGCAAGCGCCTCTTGATTGATTAATCACCACTATGTGGATACTGCTTTTAGAATTGATTTAGATTAAGTGTTAGTTAGTATAATTTGTATTTTAGTATATTTAGTATATTCTTTATATTCTACTGTCCTTACTGCTTAGTTGTGCTTTTATATTATATACTTTTAATGACTTTTTCTGCTGTTAGTGAATGTGTGTGTGTTGTCTGTATGCTACTGAGACCTTGAATTTCCCCTGGGGATCAATAAAGTATCTATCTATCTATCTATCTACCATCTATCTACATATTGCATTGAATTATCCTACACGGACATTCCATTCTTTCGTAGCAAGAGAGCAGCACTTCATAACGTCACCTTGAAGTGGGAAATACACAAAGTAGGTGGCTGGCAGATGAGCTCGTAAATGACGATTTTTGGGGTTACAAAACCAAAGTTTTTAGATTTAATAGTGCTTGTTTCTCGCTAGCTTTTACAAAATATAATGCACAAACCCTGAACTTATTATACAGAACTACTGCCGTTTAAGAGTTAGCTCTGCCATTATTTTTTCGAGTTCACTTTCAAGCAATGTACGTCTCTCAAGTGGTGTCACGTTGTTTGGCAACGGTAAACGACAAGGCTAAAGATTAGCACCATAGATACAGTATATGTATATATATCTATGATTAGCACTATATTTGTGGATGGAGGATGAACAAGCAAAAGTCTAAATAAACAACAGAAAACACAATTTTTTATCTTAAAACTAAAGTAGTTGGTAATGGAACTGTTGTATAAAAGCAATATGACACTCGTGGGCGTGGGGTTAGTAAAGGATATCCCCAATGTTGTAATTGCTTTCGGCCTTGTACATACAGCCGAATTACAGCCGTGGGGATATTCTTTACCATCCCCACCCTCACTCATGTCATATTGCTTAAATAACAGTTTTAATTCATGTACATGCACAGAGTAGAGGGCATCTGTTGTCTGCAAGAGTGTGAGAGAGAGAGAGAGGACTTTATGTAGACCTACTTGAAATAGTCATATTTTATAATAATAAGTAATATTATAATAATAGAAATTAGGCTGGTAAAATTTAATGATTTCCCAAACAAATAGAATTCCAAACAAGACATTCACCCACATCTATAAAGAACACCCACATCTATACAGAACACCCACACCTATAAAGAACACCCACATCTATACCCACACCTATAAAGAACACCCATAAAGAACACCCACACCTATAAAGAGCACCCACATCTAAAAAGAACACCCCCATCTATAAAGAACACCCATAAAGAACACCCACATCTATAAAGAACACCCACATCTATAAAGAAAACCCATATCTATAAAGAACACCCACACTTTAAAGAAAACCCACATCTATAAAGAACACCCACACTTATAAAGAACATCCACATCTATAAAGAACATCCACATCTATAAAGAAGAACACCCACATCTATAAAGAAAACCCACATCTATAAAGAACACCCACACCTATAAAGAAAACCCACATCTATAAAGAACACCCACACCTATAAAGAACACCCACATCTATAAAGAACACCCACACCTAGAAAGAAGAACACCCACATCTATAAAGAAGAACAGAAACCGTCCCTATCACTTCCACAAGCACACACAAAAGTGATGACACACAACACTCAAGGAGACAAACAAACAACACTAACTAAATAATGTGAAATAAAAATAAAAATAAAAACTGCAATGGCAGCTTCTGCACTACAGAGGGAGAATTAGGCCCGCGTCCAAATGGACCAAATGGGCCAATTAAATCTTCTCCAAACAATCAGAGTCATTAGCATGGCCTTCTCAAACAATCACAGTCATTAGCAGAGCTCCCAGGCATCTGCTGCGGGACTCAGGGCGAAGCACAGGCAAGGCAACACAAACATACACACACACACAAGCACACACTCATACACATTACATGAATACACAAATGAAAATGAACAGAAACAGAAACATGCAGAGACACTTACACACACACACAAACAAATGCACTTTGTCTTCCACACACGTGAATTTCCCTGATGGTATCAAAAGAGTATATATACTTACTACACACACACACACACACACACACACACACACACACACACACACACACACACACACACACACACACACACACACACACAGGCTCGTCCACATAGGATGTGTTCCAAACGGGAGACAGCTGCCTACTGCCTCCCTCCCCTACATAGAGAGCTGTCTCACTAGACATGACTTTGGATTAAATGCATCTTTTTAAAAATGAGCGTAGCACTCTAGAATCTTTGGTTAACACTCACGGTATGACGTTAGCAAAGGCCTGACGTTAAACTAAATTAGCTTTATTAAGCTAGCAGGCTAACGGTATAAATTAGTTTTACGGGCCGGCAGATATATCAGACCAGACGCTATTAATGGTTACAACAATGGCATAATCAGATAGTAAATTGTTTATTTCTAATCTGTAATCTGCAAATGTAAGCAAAACTAGATGTACCGCATAGCGGTACAAAATATGACCGCCGCTCAGTCCTGTACATCCATTCATGAAAATAAATCACACTTCAATTTGTCTCCATATTTTACTCCATCCCCACTCTTGAAACTTTTTGTGTATGCTTGTTTGGCATGCCTGAGTGTGTGTGTGTGGCTGCACAGAAAGTACCCTACTGGTGCTGAAAAGGTGAATAGATTGTAGAATAGCCAAAGAAGATGTAGAATTGTTATAAAACCTTTTAAAATCTCTAAACAATCACAAGTAGGGCAGTTCATCACAGTTCATCCATTGCAACTGGATTGATGAAAGGTCACTTACACCTGTAGGCTACATTGTATTTGGGAAAACAAAAAGGTATCAGCATAATGTTATTTTTTTTTTTTTTTTTATGTGTATTTATAAACAAAAACATCTCTGTCAGTTCCATGCCGTTTTCAACAGCTATCAAAAAAACAAAGGTCATTTTGGATGGATGGATTTTTTGTGAATGTTTCTTCTTCTACATAAGATTTTAGTCATCTTTAGTTCATGTAATACTTTATTGTCAATGCACAAATTAAGTAACAGTAGTCTGAAACGTTATTGTTAATGCACAAATTAAGTAACAGTAGCCTAGTCTGAAACTTGAAATGCTGTTTTACATCTAACCAGTGGTGCAAATAACTGACATGTCCAAATGGGCCTTGATGAAATGCTTCGCTAGACTGTTCATACACATTTTAACGGGCCAAAGTTGAAGAGCTTTTGTCCGTTATTGTTAGTGCAAATATAGGCTGATTCATGTTCCCTTGCATTGTTTAACTGAGGTCCATGGCTAGTCTGGCTTTCATCAGACCAAGCTCAATCTTTTTAAGAAATCAAAAAATAAATAGCGGGCAGATCAGGCTGGGTTCACCCAGCCTAGTCCAGAGGCACCGATATTGTTTAATTTTCGATTGAGATATACACGCTCTGGCTATTCTAAATGCAAAAAATGCATCAGGAAGTTATGACAAAACGGTAACTAACAAACTAGATCCTAATAGAACGTTGTTAGCTTCCCCTAAGCTACAGGTAGGATTATAGGTAGGCCTATTGACAACATAAATTGTCAATAGGCTATGCTGGCTTACACAAATAAAATCTCCTTTGAAACCAATGGCTTACGCCTTACAGTATCAAGCGGGACTTAAACTGTCATATCGTTTGAAAAGTTGTAATAACATTCACGCAGCTCCAAGAGTCAAGGAAAGCGCCGAATGAAGTAGCCACTTCTAAATGGGACCCACTACACAGTAGCTTAAGGTGTTTTGCTAAAGCAGCCATAATGAAATGAAGGTGTCATTGTTTGGATACTTCACACACACGTGCTTTTTTTTAATTTCACAGACTACAACTACCAAGCTGTAATCAAAGCACATCGATTCCCCTCTCACACCCTGCACGCACTTAAAAAAAAAAATAAACAGGCGCCTCTCAGTCTCACGCATGTATAGGCAAAACTGTATCAGACCGGTTGTAACGTTGGTAAATCTTCCATTGCACAGAATGATTTTTTTGTAGCACGTGCAATAAATGACAGTCGAAAGATACAAACAGTGCTGCTATACATTTGCTTGGTATAACCGCATTTATAGTTTTCTACAAATGCAATAAATCAAATGCCTCCATCACTCAACCAACGCTAACGGTAACATTACCTAGGTCCTTATTGATATTACAAGATTAACGTACCTGCAGTAAAAACCAAGCATGTCCGATAAACATCCTCAGATTTATTTCGCTTCAAGAAGAAATGGGAATTACACTTCATGTGAACATCGCCCTATCCTTTATTAGATGTTCGCTGCGGTAAATTACAGTCCTTGTATGAAGCGTCCATTGTTTTTCCAACCCACTTTTAACTTCCAACAAAATTACGTCTCACTGCAACGATCGCCATCTAGTGGACAAACGACTACTTCGCCAATACTGAAAATGCAGCCATGATGATGATGATGATGAATATTTATTTTGGCTTTCTTTTAAGCCTACTGATTTTCATTTTTTACCGGGGGCAAATCACAAATGAGTGATTATGAGCCAGGTTGATGTGGGCCCCTTGAGACCAACATACCATAAAAGATTCACAGAGAACTGTGTCTGCCCTACCCTCCTTTCGGGGTCCAGTCCAGCGGGGGCTGCAGATGAAAACAAAAAATGACGGGTTCCATGCTATCCATGTGGGGGTACATGCTCACCAAGTTTTGTGTACCCGGTCTTTCAGTGTCCGGGAATCCTTGTTGGTGTAACGCCACTAAATGTACACATAAATTATTTTATTGTAAGGCCCCCCATGAACGAAAGTACACAAAACTTGGCATGCATTCAGAGGGTGTCATAATGATCCTACACTTTTAATTTCGTGCAGTTTTGACCTTGTCAGCCAGAGATATTGAGATGAAAAACACCTAATTTTTTTGCTTTTTTTAATTTTAACTAGGTGGCGCTATACATGAAATAAGTGGTAATGGGATGGGTTGACATGCCCCTTAAGACCAACATACAAAAAAAAGGTGGACCTCCTAGGCCCCTACGGTTCTCGAGATATTCACAGAAAACTGTCTCCGGCCACCTACAGGCCAGTTGGTGTATAGTAACATAAATTAATTTATTGTGTGGCCCCCCATGAACGGAATTCCACAAAACTTGGCGTGCATACAGAGGGTGTCATAATGATCCTACACTTCCAATTTCGTGCAGTTTTGACTATGTTAGGTCACAGATACCTTCAATTACACCACCTCATTTTTTTACTTTTTTGTGTTTAACTAGGTGGCGCTTATACATGAAATGAGTGGTTATGGAATGGGTTGACATGGCCCCTTGAGATCAACATACAAAAAAAAAATGGTCCTCCTAAACCCTACGGTTTTGAGATATTCACAGAAAACTGTGTCTGCCCTACCTCCTTTCGGGGGGGTCCAATTCAGCAGGGGGCTACAGATCAAAACGAAAAAATGATGGTTCCATGCTATCCATGTGGGGGTTACATGTCCACCAAGTTTTCGTGTACCCGGTCTTTCAGTGTCCCGGAATCATTGACGGAAATTTGGGCATGCGAAAAAAGAAAAAAAAAAAAAAATCTGACTAAACCTACATGACCCGCACGCGCCGGGCGGTCATAATAAGATAACACAAATGACATTTTAAACAGATTCAGCAGCCATTACCGATGTCAGCCGCCATGTTTGTTTACCTTTCACAGCTGTTTCAGACGTGTCGTAAAGGGATTATGGGTAGGAGGGAGCATGAAGTGTGCATCGATGCTGCCTTAAAAAAAATGACCGATTATTTGGGAATTCTAAGATATCTTAAAAGGCAGCAGAATTTGTTTTTTCGGTTTCGAACCCGACTTGCTGCCTTGCTCCCCCAGTTAGATATCTTAAAAGGCAGCAACTTTACCCATTTCTAACACACCCATAGACACAGTAACGTTCCAAGAAGCGAGCCACAAATATGCTCAGCATATTATATACAGGAGTGTGTGTTCAGCCCAATAAACACACTTTGTGTGTGTGTGTGTGTGTGTGTGTGTGTGTGTGTGTGTGTGTATAGTAAGTATATATACAGTGGGCATCGCTTTCAAATGACCACTTCATTCGCGCATTACGTGGCGTGAAGCTGCGTGAAGCTTTAGTACCACTTTAGTACCACTTTTAGTACCACTTTTTATGCATGTTTGGTGGTAAAGACATAAGTATTCATAAGCATAAGAATGGGCACTTTGCTAAATGTGGGTGTTAATGAATCTTTTGAATGTATGAATGGAAATTTTTTTGCGCCTGTTTGGAAATGTACTGTATGTGTACAGTACTTCTACTTGTGTACACAAGTGCTCACCCTTGAGTACATTAGTTTGAGATGAAAAGTGCATGTGTGTGAGTGAACACATACTGTATATAGGTGTGTTTGTAAATGTGTAGGTGTCTCTACACGACGCATACATGTTAAGTTATGCTGAATATGTGATGTGTGCCTGTACATGAATGCATGAATGTCACAAATGCCTGCGTATAAATGGCAGTGTTCCCACTCTCAAGTCAAATGTAAAATTCCATGACTTTTCCCTGACAAAAAACCTGAATTTCCATGACTTATTATATAATTAATTTACCAATGATTTCAGTGCAGCTGCACAGTGTTCAAGAATCTTCTTTAGAGCGGGAGATGAATATTGACTGTTAGCGTTTTAGACCATGTTGGGCAAAAGAACTTTGGGCTACTCAAGCAAGCAGTAAAGCTAATAACCAGATATGCTCCAATTCTGTGTGGAAATATTTGTATGAATGTATTTTTGACAAGTAAATTTAAACTGCTACAACAAAACTCCCTGATATTCCATGACTTTGCCCCAAATATGATACAATTCCCTGACTTTCCATGTCTGGAATAGACTTTCCAAAATTCCATGATATT
>NC_063212.1:5132328-5134828 GCF_017589495.1 Alosa alosa
CTGTATGAAGAACCTGCCATGGCTACAGCCTACACCACTGAGCCAACTCAACACAACAGCAAACTCCTCGCAGACCCAATGCTGTTGTTGACTTGGCAAGAAGACTATTACGGTGGGAGCAGTCGAATGCAAACAGGGACGCTATCAATGTTTGAACTGACAAATGAAGACGAAAAGGAGCACTTGGGTGCACTAAAACAAAAGAGAACATTCTGACTTTGTTGATGTGGCATTGCAGCATAGCTGGTGGAGAATTCAACAGTGAGGTCTAGGATAGACTTTCTAAAACTGAACTTTCTAAAACTGAGAGCTGTTCTGTGTAGACAAGCACAGTGTGCAAGTTCACATTACACCGACAGACATAAAACAAAGCTTTTGCAGGGAAATCCTCCTGTATTTCACCAGGTAAATGATAAATGTATCCCTAAAAAAAATGACAAATGACAAAACATTGGTGCATTCATTAGCACAACACAGACTCAGCCTGAAGTTGTTTACATACTCGGAGCTTAGTTAATGATATAATTCCAAATGGTTTGACTGTGGAATGTGTACATAAAAAGCCTTCAAAGAAGTAGATTAGTACCAATTAAACAAGGCAATGTAAACACTTAAAAATAAGCAATTTAAATAAGCAATAAAATTAAGCAAGGCAATTTCAACACAGGTAGACAAATTCTCCTCAGCACCACCAACATGATATGCTGCTTCAGCACCCTGGACAGCAACCAAAGCCCACTGTTGGTGGATCGGTGGACATACAGACATACACAGCTCAAATTGATGTCTTACTGGGCTCTAAGCTGAGGGAAAAAAACGGGACACACAAGTGATCAGCTCACAACGCGTGAAAAGGGACATGTTCCGCTTACAGCATCCATTGAAGGGACTCAAAAATCTGTGAAGTGGACTGATGGAGCTACAATCACAGGCCCATTACGCACAGCTGGAGCGAACAATGGGGGTGTCTTTTAGGAGTGCGTGCGCGCGCGCGCGGTTATTTGTAACAAAAGCATGGCAGATTGACAAATGACAGTTTACTTCATCACTAATCAAGAGCCAATCTCGCTTCAGTCACAGCCTGATGTGAGCTTGTACCTGTCAGGTGTGCCACACATAGACAGGTGCATCAAAGCAGGAGTGGAATGACTATCAGTCTCCTCCGTTCCTTCATGAACGCCGCGGTCAATCTCTTTATCTTCGTTCCATACAGTCCTCATTTGTGTGCCACTCTCAAATCATTACTTTCGCTCTCCGCATCAAGCACTGAATCAGTGAATCCAGGTTGGTTGGCACCCTTTCATTTTCTCGGTGTAGTAGGTTCTTTGGCAGACACACACACACACACACACACACACACACACACACACACATACACATACACATACACATGCTGCTCATAACCCCCTTTAATAAAGCCCGACCGTAGATCACACCCTTCTAGCATCCAAAGCCACGGGTTAGGGAATTAGACATGGACACACACACACACACACACTCACACACCCAGACACACACACACACAGACACAAAAACACAAACACACACAGACACACACACACACAACCCACACCTTCTCGTTCTTTTCATGTCACCACACAACACAGAGGTCCAAATAGGATTAGCGCCTATGTTTATTCCAGGGCCAAGCCCATTCACTTTAAATTAGACCCAACGTCATTCACACACACACACAAACACACACACACACACAGAGAAACACTCCCAAGCATCTCCCAAAGAGAGAGTGAAGTGGGTGTTTGCATGTGTCTACATGTGTGGGTGCATGTCAGTGTCTGGCTGCACGGCTCTGCAAACAAGACGTCATGAAACATCTCTGAAAGCTGCTAACGTTGGCGGCAGGTCTGAGCTACACTCGCATGGCTGCGGGGGTGCTAGCGGCGGCGGCGGTGGTGGTGGTGATGGTGGTGGGGTGGGGGGTTGCAGCCTTGGTGTGGGGACACCTAAACGGATTTCTGCTCTGAGAGGAAGAGAAGGCGAGGGCGAAGACATTGATTTTCTTTTTTCTTTTCCCTGCACCTGCCTCTAACGCAATCACCGGCAACGTTTGCAAACCTGAGCCCAGAGGTGCCCGGGCCTGTGTGAAGCGCGGCAGGCTCGAGGTTGCTGCGGGCGACGGCTCTTTGTGAGAGCGTTCGAAAAGCTCGCCCCACAATCTTTTCCTTGGGAAAGACAAAAAAAAAAAAAAAAAAAAAAGAACACGGTCATTGCAACGCTGAGGCCTTAGAAAGTCGGCCCTCAGAAGTACTGGTGTTTGGCAACACGTTTTTAGGCGATTCCAAAGAGGAACTTCAATAAAGTGGGCATAGAAAGGCACACGTGAGTTCTTCCTCATCTAAAGACACACTGAGTTGGAAGTTGGTGAACTTGTGCTAATTCTCAGTCATCTCTTCCATTGTGGGTGGGGGTATTTTAATATCTGTTTATATGTGTTTACATGTCCACTACCTTTAAAGGAAGACGAGTTGTACATTTCCAT
>NC_063212.1:5147328-5164828 GCF_017589495.1 Alosa alosa
AATTTCATTTTTTTATTTAATTTGCATTTAAGAGTGTTCTTTAAACATTTTCAAGCAAGGACTACATGCACACATGCACACAGCCACACACACACACACACGCACATACACATACACTCTCTCCTTCTCTCTCTCTGGTCCCCACCTGAGAGCTTGTTGTGGTAGAGGAACTCCATCTGCAGTCGCTGGGCGGCCTTCTGGGCCAGCAGGTAGGGTGTGGAGTGGCCAGGGTCGCCCGTGGCACACATGACGTCCGCCCCGCTGAACACCAGCGCCATGGTCCGCAGCACGTCCGGCAGCACCACTGCTGCACACAGGGCCTAAGTGTGTATACACACACATAGATGCATAAACACACACACACACACACACACACACACACACACACACACACACACACACACAGATGCATAAAACACACACACACACACACACACACACACAGATGCATAAACAAACACACACACACACACACATAGAAATGCATGCACAAATTCATGCATGCACAAATTCATCCACACACACACACACACACACACACACACACACACACACACACACACACACACACACACAAAAACACATAGATGCATAAATGCACACGCACACACACACACAAAAAATGCATGCACAAATTCATACACACACACACAGACACACACACAAAGTTAGATAACGTGATTTGAAAGGAAGCTTTCATTTGTCACTGTCTCACCTTTTTTCTAACACTCACACACAAACATGCAGTAAGATCAGGTGTTATCGATCTAAATGGAACAGACAGGATCCTCTCCCGAGACAAAGCGCAAGCGGTGGATGTGGACACACACACACACACACACACACACACACACACTCAAGTTGCCAACACACATAGACACACACATACTGTAGGCTGTGCAAGCATGGACAGCATCTGTCAACACATTTCTCCAATACCACACAAAATCAGCAGATAGGTGACGAAAATATGGTGAAACACACACACACACACACACACACACACACACACACACACACACACACACACACACACACACACACACACACACACAGAGATGTTCCAGACACCTTTGCTTACTTTTGTTCTTATTTAGTATCTTATTTGTACCATGTAATCCCTACAGATACTACTATAGCATGTTATGCATATAAACTCTCTACTACAGGCTATGAAGTGGAAGTTGATTCATCCTCATGTGATTATCGAAAGTACACAAACCACTTACGAGTGGTTTGCATATGGTTGGAATTTTTGTGATTTTTTGTGTGTGTGTGTGTGTGTGTGTGTGTGTGATCTGTGGGAATACCAGATCAGGTTGGCTCAAATCAGAGAAGAGTGGAAGAAGGAGAACAATGAAGACAGATAGATTTGATAAGCTCTGTCCCTCTCCCTCTCTCTCTCTCTCTCTCCCTTTCTCTCTCTCTCTCTCACACACACACACACACACACAGTCAAGAATCAAGAGTCAATTCTTAGAGGCAACACAAACTTGGAACAGACCATGAAGGGTAAAGAGACTCATGTGTAGCCACACTATACAACATGTACACACATGCACACACACAAACATGCCACAAAGCACTCATTGCCATTACTCTCTTATTACTCTCAGCTCTTAATCTACTTCTGGAACAATGTCTCCCTCTTTCCCTCCTTTCCAACTCTCTCTCTCTCCCCCCATCTTTTCTGCTCCCTGTGCTTCCCCACTTACCAAAACAATAACAGGCTGATCTCTGTTAGTGTGTTAGTGCTGACGCTGGTAGAATCAGTCTTCCGCACTCAACCCCCGCCCCTCTCTCTCTCTCTCTCTCTCTCTCTCTCTCTCTCTCTCTCTCTCTCTCTCTCTCTCTCTCTCTCTCTCTCTCTCTCTCTCTCTCTCTCTCTCTTTTAGGGTGCGCTCAGAATAGTTCTGCATCCGCACGTTGGGAGCACTCAAGAAACAGATCAACAAACAGCCAGGAGCCAAGCGAGCAAGACGGCAGCACAAGCGCTCCATTCATGGGCCTCATGTCTAAGCAGGGCTCGAAATTAACGATGTCCCGACGTCCCGGGGACCATAAAAAATGCTTCGGGACACAATAGAAGGATGTCTGGGACAACTCTGGGACAATGAAAAATGGCAAAGCAAATTTCAAAATAGGTACTTTTTCCCTAAACTGTTCACATGGGAATCTAAGCGTATCTTTCTTGTCTGAATAAAATACAGAATCTGGCCTATACAAAATTTGACCCTGGCGTGGCGGGCAGCTGGCAAAAGCAGCGTTAGCCAGCTGATCTGTAAAAAAGAAATCTGTAAAAGCCGGTTTTGTACCGCAGCCTTACAACACTGTTTAGGCTACTGCTCTTCAAATCACTGTAGGCTACAATGTTATTTTGGTACAAATATAGTAAGATACCCAAATGGGAGGGGGTGCTGCGTTTCCTTAGGAATCTGCCCATTATTGGTTAAATGAATATTGTGACTTATAAGGCCGACACAAAAAAAAATAGGGCAAAGAGGCGGTAGGCTAATGGAGTCGATATAGATATATCGATATATATATTTTATATTTCCGATATAGGGTTAAACTTACCTAGCAGGCAGGTAAAATGGCATTTGTTTTCATGACATTGTGAACATTTTTGACTGATAGTGTAGGCCTAAGGGTTACACTGGTGTTCTACAAAAAAGCAGATGACAGTCCTCTCTGACTAAGAGCAGTGCGTGTTTTCTGTCATTGACAGACAAGCGTCCGCAATATCATGCTGAGCTAAAATAGCCTACTGCAACTGCGATTTGACAAAACGATAGTGTTGCAAGGTAGCCCTATAACAATGAAAACAGTTATTTAAGTTAGCATTTGACATTTTAAACTGTGGCAGTTCTAAGGGAATTGTCAAACTGCGGCCATGCACTTTAATCCGGCCCGCCCGAGCATTTATTAGTTTATCAAATTATTAAAATAGGCCGCTCATATTTTTTTCCAGCAATAGGCAGCCGTTGTAGTTAACTTTAGGCTACTGCAAACTGCTACACTCTACTTCTTAGAGAACGTTTACAATGTCAAAACAGCTTGTTACATCGGATACATATTCTAACTTCACGTTTTGCTAATTCATTTAGTGGGGAGCATTTGAGGGTGAAGGCGTGGCAGGAGGTAGGCTAGCCTATCTGACGGCTTTGTGGTAATTTCACGCTAGGCTACTTATTGTTTTCACTGAGATCTGTGGCCATGACATGTACCGAGCTGGCGTTGAAATTAAAGGCCGTGAAAATAGATTATTATTGAATGTTTTACAACCCTGTCCGTCAAAGCGATGAACAATGAATGTCTAAGTGCAACCTCAAAAGAGCCAAGCAGCGCAATCTCTGAAAATGAGTGTTGTGTGAAACAGCAGATGATTAATGAAATGGTGTTTAATAAATTGTTCCAGAACTGACATGGTGGACCAGAGCGAGTTAATTAAGTGATGCAAGTTACTGATTATTATGCTGTTTATTGCGTAGAATGGGAAAACAAGAACTTGAATTTGAGACACTGGTGTTTAAGTCCGACAGTGGCAAGTAGAATTCGACAGCTGCGGGACACTGAGAAAAAAGTTAATTTAGAGCAGTCACAAGCTCATTCTCTCATCTGCATACCGTCTTCAGTGTGCAACAGAGGAAGCGATCAACATTATCTGGTGAGGATGGTTCTTGAGGGGGCCTTCTGTATAGCGCTTTTCAAGTCTTTATTACCTCAACCGAGGTGGTAATGTGTTAGGTGTGATTTATCAATCTTTGTCTGCCTGCCTGATTCTTAGGATTACACCATTACTCAAAAATACCTCTCCAATTTTCATGAAACTCTGTGGAAAGATGTGTTATGGGTCAAGAAAGACCCCGTTTTTGGAGAATGTACGACTAACAGCACCTGTTCCACGAATGACCTGATTAGTCACTTTTGAATGGGTCCCCACACATCCAACAAATACTCATATACATATACAACCCAACCAAACCCCCCCCCCACACACACACACACATATTTACACACAGACACACACACTTGAATTAGACACAAGGTCCCTACCACACACATCCAGCACACACAAACACATCAACCTGACACCCCCACACACACACACACCCTGTTTATTTGTTTGTCTGTCTGCCTGTTTCTTACACGATTACTCAAAAAATACATGAAACTCCGTGGAAAGATGTTTTATGTTTTAAGTTTTTGGAGAACGTACAGTATGAACGAATGAGTCTCCACACATCCAACAAATATGCATACATACAGATACATGAACCCACACATACACACATACACACACACACACACACACACACACACACACACACACAGTGCTCCGGGCCTGCTCACCTTGTTGAGGTCGTCCTGGCTGCTGAGGCCCTCCAGTGCGTGCCGGTACATCCTCTGGCGGTACTTCCTGCGGTGGAAGGTGGCCCGCTGCTCGGCCGACGCGCCCATGTGGAGCTCGTCCTCGGGGCTCAGAGTGGCCGCCCAGAAACTGTTGGCGTTCTTGTTCCCCACCTCCAGAAAGAGCTGGCAGAGAGAGAGAGAGAGAGTGAGAGAGAAAGGGAGAGAGAGAGAGGGGAAAGATGAAGGGAAAAGAGGAAGACACAGGGAAAGACAATGTGAGTAAGTGAGTGAATGAGTGAGTGCACATCCACTCTGCACCCTCCTTAACAAATACCTTTCGTCTACATTCATCACAGCTCACCCCCACTATTCCTACAAATATTCCCATATACTGTACACACCCTTCATCCAATATACTCGTGTATGTACCATGTACCCATCTCTACATTCTACACCCATATGCCCATGTCTACACACCCATAGACATTCTACACCCATATGCCCATGTCTACACACCCATAGACATTCTACACACCCATAGACAATCTACACTAGGGCTTTGACTTTTGCCCAAAATCATATTCGAGAAGTTAGTTTTGTTTATTAATATTAAAGTGAATATATTGAATATGTATAATAATATTTTAACCATTATTAAATGTCTTCCGTAAGACCCGATATTGGTATCAAACTTAAGTTGATTCTATTTGTTGTTCTGTCACACCAGAGGCAGTGTATCAGTCAATGTCAATAGACTCACGTGCACGAAAGGCTGAATAATCGTGTGTCAAAATTGTTATTATTGAGCATAGGGCTGGGCGATACAGCGATAGCGATATGTATAGCACATGTAATGCGATATCAATAAAAATCTCGTTGATGTCGGGCATTCTGGTCTAAAGCAACACACACCTCCTGCCTTGTATTTGTCATCCATATGACCAAAATTTCAAATATATCTTTGCATTGTAGTATGTCAAGCTCTACCAGGTAGGCGGTGAAGTAGGCCTAGTTACCTCACCACAGACTCTCCTTTGCCCGTGCCTCTCTCTCTCTCCCTCTCAACAGGCGCATCCTCCTCAGCATGCACATGTAATCCAAACATTAATCGCGGGTAAGACCATCATTAAATTGCCATTAAACCGGGTTAGCATCATTAGCACGCCTGCACCCATTTGTTCGAAAACTACTGCATTGAAATTGATCAAGCAAATTCTAATCATCTCAATCCCAATGCAAATGGAAAAGTATTTTCCAAGACTCAAGCGGGCCTGTCCCAAGGAGAAAAAGTATTCAATTGAAACTTAAACACCGTGGAAACTGAACAGTCTAACCATAGACTATAATCCTTCTTAAATTAATGGCAATTACTTTTGTTTAATGTTCCAGGCTTCCAACCAGTGCTGCTTTCATTCAGACTTATCTGCACATTTATTTGTTAAGTATTTTTAATGATTGTGTTGCCATTTCTTTTCCCTGTTGCTTTGATTGATAACTAAGGTGATTAAAATCAGAGAAGGGTTAGACAAATAAAAATGTTTATGTAGGAGCTGCTCACTGCTCACGAACCAGCCAGGATGTAACCTGGGAGCCCAGATGGCCAATAATAGCCTTGCTAATGAGCTCTCGCGATTTCACTTCAGAAGGCGTGAAAAAGCGGAATCTAGTTAGAAATAGCATTTAGGCTACAACAAATACATTTACAAAAATATTTCCGCATTACAGGTTCGAATATTTAAAGAGATCCCTAAAATTTGTTCGAATATCTTTAATTTTTAAAATAATCAAATTATTGAAAAGCAGTTAGAATTATTTCAATCTACCTTATCTGCATCTACATACCCATAGACATTCTGCACCCATATGCCCATGTCTACACCCATAGACATTCTACAGCATAAATGCCCATGCCTACACACCATAGACATTCTACACCCATATGCCCATGTCTACACACCCATAGACATTCTACACCCATATGCCCATGTCTACACCCATAGACATTCTACACCCATATGCCCATGTCTACACAGCCATAGACGCATGTTAGGCTGCCCTCACCTCCACCAGCTCGTTGCTCCAGATGCTGCTGTCCAGCTTCAGGCTTCGTACCTGAGAGATGCTGGGACCCAGGAACCGGTGCTGCGCTGCACAATCACATAAACAGACAAGCGGTCAGACGCACAGACACAGGTAATCTCTTCTCATATCTTCTAGAACTTTCATTTTCTTATTTCACCTTGTTTGAAGTTTAAATGCATGTATTTTCTTTTTGTTTGCACTTCATTTAATTTCATTTAACTCATTCAGTCCATTAGTTCATCCACCATCAATAGCACTACTAGTAGTAACTAGATGTATGGTAAGCGGTACAAAATATGACCCGCCCTCAGTCCTGTACATCCGTTCAGCGAAAATAAATCACACTTCAATTTGTCTCCATATTTTTTACTCCATCCCCACTCTTGAAACTTTTGTATGCTTGTTTGGCATGCCTGAGTGTGTGTGTCGCGGCTGCACGAAGTAGCCTACTGGTGCTGAAAAGGTGAATAGATTGTAGAATGGCCAAAAGAAGATGTAGCATTGTTGGTAAACCTTTAAAATCTCTAAACAATCACAAGTAGAGGGCGGTTCATCACAGTTCATCCATTGCAACTGGATTGATGAAAGGTCACTTACACCCGTAGGCTACATTGTATTTGGGAAAAAGCAAAAGGTATCAGCATAATGTTATTTATTTATTTATTTATTTTTATGTATTTTTTTAAACAAAAACACCTCTGTCAGTTCCATGCCGTTTTCAACAGCTATCAAAACAAAGGTCATTTTTGGATGGATGGATTTTTGTGAATGTTTCTTCTTGTACATAAGATTTTAGTCATCTTTAGTTCATGTAATACTTTATTGTCAATGCACAAATTAAGTAACAGTAGTCTGAAACGTTATTGTTAATGCACAAATTAAATAACAGTAGCCCAGTCTGAAACTTAAAATGCTGTTTTACATCTAACCAGTGGTGCAAATAACTGACATGTCCAAATGGGCCTTGATGAAATGCGTCATTAGACTGTTCATACACATTAACGGCCAAAAGTTGAAGAGCTTTGTCCGTTATTGTTAGTGCAAATATAGGCTGATTCATGTTCCCTTGCATTGTTTAACTGAGGTCCATGGCTAGTCTGGCTTCATCCAGACCAAGCTCAATCTTTTAAGAAATCAAAAAATAAATAGCGGGCAGATCAGGCTGGGTTCACCCAGCCTAGTCCATAGGCAACCGATATTGTTTAATTTTCCGATTGAGATATACAGCTCTGGCTATTCTAAAATGCAAAAAATGCATCAGGGAGTTATGACAAAACGGGTAACTAACAAACTATGGATCCTAATAGAAAGTTGTTAACTTCCTAAGCTACAGGTAGGATTATAAGGTAGGCCTATTTACAACATAAATTGTCAATAGGCTATGCTGGCGACACAAAATAAAATCTCCTTTGAAACCAATGGCTTACGCCTTACAGTATCAGCTGACTTAAACTGTCATGTCATTGGTAAAAGTTGTAATAACAAAGCGGCTCCATGAGTCAAGGAAATAATCAGCCCACTTCTAAATGGGACCCATCACAGTAGCTTAAGGTGCCAAAACAGCCATAATGAAGGTGTCATTGTTTGGATACTTCACACACACGCCTTTTTTAATTTCACAGACTACAACTACCAAGCTGTAATCAAAGCACATATCACACCCTGGCGACTTAAAACAAAATGTATCTCAGTCTCAGTCTCCCGCATATAGGCAAAACTGTATGACCGTACGCTCATTAAATCTTCCATTGCACAGAATGATTTTGTAGCGTGCGTGCAATAAAATGACAGTCGAAAGATACAAACAGTGCTGCTATACAATTTTGCTTGGTATAACCGCATTTATAGTTTTCTACAATGCAAATCAAATCAAATGCCTCCATCACTCAACCAACGCTTCGCGGTAACATTACCTAGGTCCTTATTGATATTACAAGTTCGCATTACCTGCAGTAAAACCAAGCATGTCGATAAACATCCTCAGATTTATTTCGGCTTCAAGAAGAAATGGGAATTACACTTCATGTGAACATCGTCCCTATCCTTATTAGATGTTAAGCTGCGGTAAATTACAGTCCTTGTATGAAGCGTCCATTGTTTTTCAACCCACTTTTAACTTCCAACAAGCCACGTCTCACTGCAACGTCGCCATCTAGTGGACAAGCGACTACTTCTAGCCAATACTGAAAATGCAGCCATGATGATGATGATGAATATTTATTTTGGCTTTTCTTTTTAATCCTACTGAATTTGTAATTATGTATCGCCGTTCTAATACCGATAGTATGTGGGTGCCTGTGTGTGTGCATGTGTATATGTGCACCCCATTTACAGGCCAATGAGTGTAGTCACTAAATGTACACATAACCTAATTTTTTAGACCCCATGGATGAAATTCTACGCAACTTGCCATACCCCTCGAGAATGCCAGGTCAATCATACACATACAATTTGGTGCAGTTCTGAACATCTTAACTGAAGACAGGGCGATTAAAAAGCAGAATAATATTGCATTTTCATTTTTACCGGTGGGGTGCAAATCACAAATGAGTGATTATGAGCCAAGGTTGATGTGGGCCCTTGAGACCAACATACCATAAAAGATTCTTCATCCTCAGTGCCACGGTTCAGGTAGTTATTTAGGAAAAACTGTTTTTTTTGCGGTTCAGGGGCCCAGCGGGGTTGGGTTGGTGGTGGTCCCCGGGACAAAATGAAAATTTTCCGTAAAAGTCTAGTGGGGCTACATACCCACCAAATTTCATGTACCCCGTGGTTCGGGTCTCGGGTATCAATGACCAAAAATGACAAAAGGAGTAGATGGAAAAAAAAATTCTTGAATTGTGTGCATGTAATGCGTGTACAAATTTATGTTTATGTATGTGGGTGTGTGTGTGTGTGTATAGTGATGCTTGTGTGTTTGCCTGCGTATGTGTGTTTGTGCATGTGCATGCATGCATATATGTCTACTGTGTGAGTATGTGTCATCACGTATGATTACTGTAAATGTATGTGTAAAAGTGTAGGTATCTGTTTATGCACATGTGTGCACATGGAATGGGTTAACATGACCCCTGGAGGCAAACATACTGAAAAAATTGGTCATCCTAGGCCCTACAGTTCTCAAGATATTCACAGAGAACTGGTCTGCCCCTACCCTCCTTTCGGGGTCCCAGTCCAGCTGGGCTACAGATCAAAACGAAGAATAGCGGTTCCATGCTATCCATGTGGGGGTACATGTCCACAAGTTTGTGTACCCGGTCTTTTCAGTGTCCCGGGAATCCTTTGTTGGTGCGCCACTAAATGTACACATAAATTATTTTATTGTAAGGCCCCCATGAACGAAAAGTACAAAACTTGGCATGCATTCGAGGGTGTCATAATGATCCTACACTTTTAATTTCATTGCAGTTTGACCTTGTCAGCCAGAGATATTGTGATGAAAACACCTAATTTTTTGCTTTTTTAATTTTTTAACTAGGTGGCGCTATACATGAAATAAGTGGTAATGGGATGGGTTGACATACCCCTTAAGACCAACATACATAAAAAGGTGGACCTCCTAGGCCCCACGGTTCTCCGAGATATTCACAGATATTCACAAACGCCAGCTTGGTTTAAGCGTCATATAGGTTTAGTCAGATTTTTTTTTTTTTTTTTTTCCTTTTTCGCATGTCCAAATTTCCGTCAAGGATTCCGGGACACTGTAAGACCGGGTACACCGAACTTGGTGGGCATGTAACCCCACATGGATAGCATGGAACCATCGTTTTTCGTTTTGATCTGTAGCCCCCGGCTGGACTGGACCCCCGAAAGGAGGGTAGGGCAGACACAGTTTTCTGTGAATATCTCGAGAACCGTAGGGTTTAGGAGGACCTTTTTTTGTATGTTGATCTCAAAGGGCCATGTCACCCCATTCCATAACCACTCATTTCATGTATAAGCCACCTAGTTAAACACAAAAGTAAAAATGAGGTGTTGTAATCGTAGGTATCTGTGACCCTAACATAGTCAAAACTGCACGAATTTGGAAGTGTAGGATCAATATGACACCCTCTGAATGCACGCCAAGTTTCGTGGAATTACGTTCATGGGGGGCCACACAATAAATTAATTTATGTTACTATACACCAACTGGCCGGTAGGTGGCCGGGGACAGTTTTCTGTGAATATCTCAAGAACCGTAGGGCCTAGGAGGTCCACCTTTTTTTGTATGTTGGTCTTAAGGGGCATGCCAACCTATCCCATTACCACTTATTTCATGTATAGCGCCACCTAGTTAAAAATTAAAAAGCAAAACATTAGGTGTTTTCATCACAATATCTCTGGCTGACATGGTCAAAACTGCACGAAATTGAAAGTGTAGGATCATTATGACACCCTCCGAATGCATGCCAAGTTTCGTGGACTTTCGTTTATGGGGGGCCTTACAATAAAATAATTTATGTGTACATTTAGTGACCGTACATCAACAAGGATTCCCGGGACACTGAAAGACCGGGGTACACGAAACTTGGTGGGCATGTAACCCCACATGGATAGCATGGAACCATCATTTTTTTTTGTTTTGTAGCCCCAGCTGGACTGGACCCCCCGAAAGGAGGGTAGGGCAGACACAGTTTTCTGTGAATATCTTGAGAACCGTACGGCCTAGGATGACCAATTTTTAGCGTATATTTGCCTCCAGGGGTCATGTAAACCCATTCCATATGCACACATGTGCATAAACAGATACACACGCACACATACATTCACAGTAATCCTACGTATGACACATACTCACACAGTAGACATATATACGCATGCATGCACATGCACACACACAGGCACATAAACAGGCAAACACACAAGCACATGCACATGCACGCACACACATAAACATAAACATGTACACAATTCAAGAATTTCTCAGAATTATGAACAGGCAAGATGGGGGTGGGGTTGTATCAAATGTATTTTACATGTGAAATCTATGAACTAATCATGTTTTGGTACTTGTTGTCTAGCAGATACCAGTGAGAATTGAGTGTGCATAATGCAATTCAGTGAGACAGTTAGAATCATATATGCCTTTCAGCGTGACTTGTTTTTGTGGAAAACGTGCTGGACAGGGCGGCGGTCATATTTTGTACCACTCTGCGGTACATCTAGTTCACAGTAACACTAAGAGACACTGCCGTTGAATCAGTCAACTGCTGAGCCATCTTCTGGTAAATGGTGAATTTCAAAATAAAAGTCACATTAGACTTGTATGAGGGTGAAACACATCTCCATCTGGGATAATTATACCAGAGTAATGCACAGAGGGAGAATGGTCCTCCACACAGAAATGCATTTACAGCGGGGGAAATAAGTATTGAACGCGTCAACATTTTTTTCAGTAAGTATACTTCAAGTGAGGCTATTCAGGTAATCCACACATATAAAATAATCCAAACATTTAACCTGTTGAGAAGTGAATTCTTTAAGACAATGCCGTTCTGCAGAGAGTGAATTATTTTCCTGGCTTCTTCTAGAATTCTACGAGAAAGTTATATAGTTTCAGTGTTCTTAAAATTGTTTAAAGGTGCGATTTGTAGGATTGTTACCGAACGTTCTGTAGGCCAAAATCAAAACACTGGTAAACGTTCTCAAGACTACTAGGCGAGCCTCTTCTGGGTTGCCAGATGTAATGAAGACTTAGCTAACGTTAGTTGACCTGCAGCTGCTTTAACGTTTCTCCAACCATGACCCAGCTACACATTACGGAAACAGTGAAAACAAAAAATACCTCTCTAACCAACATATTTAGCTGAAGTTAGCGATGCAGATGAAGTTTAGCATAGGCTACCTGTTGTGGAGAAATATGGCCAGCTCTGCGTCAGACTTGATATTCTTTGTTTTACGAAGACGTCACCATCTAAGGAAGCTCCTCCGATGTCCACTTAATTTGTTTCTTGTTTTAATTTTGGAAATTTGCCTGCCTCTCGTAGGCGTTCATGACTACAACTGACAGCTGTTGACAGTTGGCCTTTGCTAATTTGGCAACTCAAATAGGAGGGCCAGCTAGCCCATTATTAATACGCTATTCTAGAATTAATCGTTCAAAACATAAACGAAAATTCCAAGAGATTCCGCCCCGTAACTCATTTTTTTTTCATTGGTTTTACGGGGTTTTACAGGTTAGAGTAATGTTGTCAAATAATCCATTATTTCAATTCATTGTGTTTCCTTACTCTCTGACAACATATGGTGATCATTTTTGGAATGGTTACAGTTTATTTTCCATTATTTCCTACATACTGGTCCTTTAATGGCAGAAAAGTCCCTGAGGGTAATTGTTGCGTCATGGTATAGAACCTTTTTCAAAAACGTTCTAATCACATATTTGTGATCGTACTCCCAGGGGCCCAGCTGCATCTGATCACATATTTGTGACCGTACCCCTCAACAGGTTAAGTCCATAAGTACTAAATGTGTACTAAAATGACACAGGAAAAAAGTATTGAACACGCTAAGAAAAAGCGGTACACCAAGGTAAGGAAAGGCAGGAACGAGTTGGAATCTACAGTATAAGTACGCATACCTTTTTACTGGGGCATGTGCCCATACTGAACTGCTGTGCTTTAACTCGTCACATATCACACAGCATATCATGTGAATGAGCGGAATCTAAGCTTTCCAATCATATTAGCGCCAGGTTGCTGTGATAAATGGTTCACAAGAAAATTAATATTGAACTTACATGCAATTTAAGGAAATTTAATCATATTTGCATTCTGCACAGCCATTACTCTTGGTGAAATATCTCACAAACTCTATAGCACCCTATATAAACCCTATAGCACAATAAACAGCAAACCTTACCTAATACGAGGAAAGTATGCCTTTGTACAATAAGCGGTTCCCGAGTAGGCCTAATCCGGTTTTGAAATTGCAACAAATGTCTTCATGGTCTCCAACTTTGGGTAAAAATTTGGGCCAAAATTATATACTGTATTTTAATGTAAACTATACGTTTTTGTAAATTGCTTAGCCACAGAGTATCCCACTATCATGGTTCTTATTGCCAGCCAGATTCCAGACAATCCTACTTACACAGATATGAATATTTCTACTGGCATGCTTCCTTGCCTTCCTAGTGACATTAATGCAAAAATATGAAGAAAAAAAGTAATGAGACGCAAAGTTTTTTTCTTGATATAAAGCCTGACATAAGACATATGCAAATATTATCACATCATTCTTTCCCAGATATGGTTAGCCCAGGCTGTCCTGAAAAAAGGAATATACAGCATGTATAGATGGCCATTACAATGACCAAAATAACTACTGTAGCTTATCTTAGATTAACTAACTGAACAACACAGGTGACCATTTCAGCATAATTGTATGGAGTGCTGAAATGTACACTATTTTTGACCATTTCTGAAATGTGAAACTCAGCACATATGTTTTGTGGTTGTGAACTTACTGCAGTATCATCATAACTATTCCACCAGTGTGTGCATGGTTAAAATTCTGAAGCGCAAAATAGTTTAGGCTACAGCACAATATGTCCATCCATACAGTAGATCAAAATGAGCAACCTCTGAATTTCTTCTTTTCAAAAAGTGCACCAGATTGATTCATTATACAAAAGTTTCTTCCGGAGGGAGCTCCCCCAGGTCCCCCCAGGGATGATACATCAGAGCCGAGGAAATCCCTTTGGTCTTTGGCCACCAGTCCCCTCTGTTGTAGTAGTGCCCGATCCCTTTGGTACCCCAATGTTAATTTAACTCTGGGACCCTGCTGGTCCTTACACTGAAAACCACTGATGTAAATGGTATATGTTTTTTGCTGTACTGTAATGATACTGAATGAGCTGTGTACGTGGCAGAATTTTGGTTGAAATAATTAGCGGGCTCTAGTTGCGAGCCTGCTCAAACTACACAACAAATTGGACAGACCTAAGTCAAAAGTTTGTCGGATCCAACTGATTCTGGGCTGAAATCAGGTAAACATCACAGTGTCTGCTTGGCATAAGTCAGCACCAATTAGCTTCCATCATTCTGCACTTTTATGACATCATCACACAGATGTCTCAAAGCGATTATTTTTGCAGTATTTTTAAAATCTAAAAATACAATAAAGTATTTTGATGGGAAATACAGTCATTTCAACTCAATAAAATACAAATTACAAAATAGTATAGTAGCTTTACATCATGCAGTCAATATGCAGTGTAGTTAATAGTCAAATTAATATAGACCCAATTTGGAGTAAATGGACACAGAATGTAGAAGACACAATGCACATAAGTATTTTACCCATCAAGTAAGCCATCTTGCACCCCAAAACACACTCACAAACACACACAGAGCCAAAATACACTTTTTTCTCTATCAATTCGTCTAAAACAGAAAAAAGGGTCATGTTCCTACCCATGAGAATAACATTACATAATGCAATAGAAGGCATTCTGGGCTTGCATTGGCAATGTCAGACATGCTATTCAGTGTACAGTAGCATCAAAATGATCTTGATTGAGTGTCTTTTTTATTCAAAGTTATTCAATTTAATTTTTGAGTTTTTTATTTTGAAGTTATTCAAAAGTAATTCAAAAGTATTCAGATTATGTTACATTATTTTTGTAATGCAATGGATTACGTTACTGATTACAAAAATTAGCATGCAGTCTGTACTCAGTAATGGATTACATTTCAAAGTAATCTGACCCAACACTGATACTGATGGGCTACAAAAAGGTTTTTCGTTACCAAGGTGTCACATAAACATTTTGTGATGGGTAAAAGCAAAGAGCTCTCCAAAAACCTTTGCAACCTTATTGTTGCAAAACATATTAATGGAACTGGTTACAGATGCATTAGTAAGCAGCATTGGAGCCATTATCTGCAAGAGGAAGGAACATCACTGCATCATCAATCGGCCATGCACAGTATCTCCTTGCAAGATTTCTGACCAGGGAGTCACGAGGATAGTCAGAAGTGTAGCCCAAGAGCCAAGGACCACTCGGAGAAAACTCTAGAAAGACTTGGAGGCAGCAAGTACTGTACAATTTTTACAGAGTAAATCATAGGCAATGCTCCACTGCCATGACCTCTATGCATGCTCACCCCACATGACTCCATTACTGAAAAGGAATATGTCGAAGCTTGTTTAAAGTTTACTACACAACATTTGGACAAGCCTATGAAATACTGAGAGAATGTCATCTGGTCAGGTGATAGCAAAATTTTACTTTTTGGATGTCATACTACACACCATATTTTGAGGAGAAATGGCACTGTGCATCACTCTAACAACACCATACCAACAGTGAGGTTTGGAGGTGAAGGCATCATGGTGTGGGGCTGTTTTTCATCTCATAGTACTGACAGACCTCAT
The DNA here is from genome assembly GCF_017589495.1 of Alosa alosa. Taxonomy (NCBI): domain Eukaryota; kingdom Metazoa; phylum Chordata; class Actinopteri; order Clupeiformes; family Clupeidae; genus Alosa; species Alosa alosa. The sequence continues at coordinate 5,163,127 of NC_063212.1, forward strand.
ACAGTTCATACTTTTTTCCTGTGTCATTCCACTTAATTACACATACTGTAACTTTACTTATGGACTTTAACGTTTGGATGTTTTTATATGGGTGGATAACCTGAGGTAATCCTAATGTCTGGTGAAAATTTCATGAAAAAAATGTTGACGTGTTCAATACTTACTGTATTTCCCCCACTGCAACCGCCACTAAAGGCAAGGAGACTAGAGAAAGTAGCTGAAGAGATCAAAAGAAAGGCAATAATCTAAACTGGCTGAGCTCAGTTTCAAAACTTCAAAGGGGAAGCTTGTGATCTTGGAAGCAGACTTTACCAAGCATTGGCTTGTTCACTTATAGGCCCTCGCCTCATCAGAATACAGGAAGTGTATTTGGAGTCCTTCAAAGCCATGCCAGGTCATACCGAGCGGCCGCAGAGCGTGTATCTCTAAAAATGCCAGTGACCTCGACTCCTTACAGTACACAGGGCATTCCCCATGCAAGAGGCTCCTCAGTGGAGCTCCCATTGTGTATAGGGAGAGTGTGCCTTTCATTGGTCAACAACTGCAACAACTGCGCGCGCACACACACATATGGCCTTTTCTAGCACACACACACACACACACACACACACACACACACACACACACACACACTTCCAATTCCACTGATGCCAAGCCTTTCAGTTAATTGGAAATGAAAAAGAGAGTGCAAGAATGATTGACTGAGTACACAGACAGAGGGGGAGTGTGTGAGTGTGAGTGTGTGTGTGTGTGTGTGTGTGTGTGTGTGTCTGTGTATATGTGTGTGATCTGGTGTAGGGCACTCATTGCTAATGATTCATGAATTAATTATGTCTGTTGGTCGCCATGATTATTTTGGTGAACTTCAGGGCTGGAATTGTTGATAAATTAAACATCACGGCATGCTTGCATGCATGTGTGTGTGTGTGTGTGTGTGTGTGTGTGTGTGTGTGTGTGTGTGTGTGTGTACTTGTGTTGAGTGTGTGTGTGTGTGTGTGATGGGGAGGTCAAGAAAGAAAAGAGCAGAGAAAGAGAGGAAAAGAAAGGGGAAGAAAAGACAGAGAGGGAAAAACAACAGCTCTATGAATATGGATTGCAGGGGTCCCTTGTGTAATTACCACTAATGTCGAGGCCCGGTTATCCATCAGAGATCATTACAGTCATCAGGAGGCAAGCCTAATATGGCTCAGAACTGGATGTGAGAGAGAGAGAGAGAGAGAGAGAGAGAGAGAGAGTGTGTGTGTGTAAGTGTGTGTGTGTGTGTGTGTGTGTGTGTTCAAAAATTGCTGGCACAGGGGGGTCTCGTCGATTTTCACCGACAATGAAGGACGAGTAAAAGTCACAGAGAATGACTGTAGTCTAGCTGGGGAATGCCGAAGAGGGAGAGGGAGAGGGGGGAGTTCCGGAACTCAGAAACAGGGAGCAGACTTCTCCCTCAGCATTGGCTCTTGACTTCTCTTGAAACTCTATCACTAACACAAGCTCCATGGGGCCCCAAGTGGTAAATTCTAAACTCTGGGTTCTACGTCATAACTTGGGCAACTTAAGCCCTCAGAGTAGAATCTAAAAGTACCAGGTTCTAAATCTTTAGTTCCACGCTCTGGATCTCCAGGCTGAGTGTCCTGAGCTCTATTTGGGTTTCCTTCAGGAGTGCTTAGAGCATTGTGAGTAATTGTTTTCTGCTGGCTATTTGTTTCAATGC
>NC_063212.1:5189828-5192328 GCF_017589495.1 Alosa alosa
AGAGAGAGAGAGATCAGAGATAGGAGAGTAGATCTCACAGAGAGAGAGAGAGAGAGAGAGAGAGAGAGAGAGAGAGAGAGAGAGAGAGAGAGAGAGAGAGAGAGAGAGAGAGAGAGAGAGGAATCAAGGATCAGAATCGCACTCTCATTTCAGTAGTTGATGATGGTGTCCTGATATTTAATAGGTGCTAAGTGTGCTGAGTAGATTCCATTTAAACATGTCAACTCCGTTTCTTTGACCCTCCTCCTTCAATCTACAGTATTCCTCTTCCATATGGTTCCATACAGGTTCCATATGGTTCCATGGTCGTTTTTTGTAGTACTTTTTTGTAGTTTTGGAGTACTTGACCCCAAAAGACAACACACTCCTTTGAAACTCAACACTTCATTCAGAAGTTCTCAAAGCTGAAGACTGAGAAGAGAGAACTGTTTTAAGCAGTGACTGAGTGACTGACATGTCAGAATGAGAGATTGCCTTCCAAAGACAGATGAACCTGAAAACACTTTTCCGCCAAGGCCCAGCACATTGGGAGGCTTTAAAGCAACTACCGTACACACACACTGAACATTTCCACACACATATTTGCTGATCCTTAACACTGCACACACACCACAAGAATGCTGCAGGATACACATATCCCATGCAATATTAATTCACAAGCAAAAGAAATAGCATGTATGCGTGTACTCTGTGGATTTGAAATGATAATGTGTGCTTCTCCCAGCGCTAGACAACCTGCTTACTTACCGAAGGAATGTGTACCAGTGAAACAGAGATTCACAGAACACAAGTGCTAGCCTGATATGGAGGCACTGGAGATACATACACACATACACCCCCCCCCCCACACACACACACACACAGCTGAACACAGTAATGATCCTGACTTGTGAGATCAGGTTATGTTAGATTGGGTTGCACTAGGTTCCTATGGGTCCACTCTAATGGCTGCAAATGGATTCCCAGGCTAAAGCTGACCAACAGTCTGCGGTGCTAGCAGGGGCACATTACACTTCAGCCGGCATTCCGCTGCTAATCTGAATATGGATAGAAAGTAATGGGACACCACCTCACCAGAATAAAAAGGAAAAAAAACATTGCCATATGTTCAATAGCGTGGAATTAGCATGGGACTGAGGGACTGCAACGCTTAGAAATGAACCCCATCCTGACAGTGTATAATTCATATCAATAACACCATTTTCAGTGCCGTGAATACAGAATAACAACATTAGTTCTGTCGCTAAAGAGCTCGACCTGAATACCACTCCCGCTCGCTTGCTGAATGGAGAGCTGCCATGGACGAGGGAGGAAATGTAAAAGAGTTCAGTGTCTTGGCGCTATCAAATAATTTGCCTGTTAATTAAGATGGTGACCTTGACTTTCCAGTGCACTTGCTATTTCTGGTCCATTTCATCTAAAAATAGCATGTAGGATAAGCAGAAAAAGAGAGAGAGAGCGAGAGAAAGAGAAGGAACCGAATAAAGGAAGAAAGGGAGGAAAGACAGCGCAAAAAGGACTGAGAGAAGCATGGGAAAGGGAGAGCGTGCACAAAAACAGAGAGAGAGAAGGGAAGAAAGGGTCACGGAGAGGACCGTCTTCTCAAATTAAGCCGCGATGTTAACAACGCCGAGAACAGCTAACCCTAATTACCGGGCTTTCGCACACAAGAGCGAAGCCAGGGGAATTAAGGGGACCAATTTAGACCCAGCCTGTTCCCTCGCTGTGGGCGGGGCCGTGAACTTCTCTCTGCATACTTAACGGGCGCGTTGCTCTTCCGCGGAGGAGAGAAGAAAGGGGCACGAGCAGGAGAAAGTGACAGGGAGAACACAAAAGGTGTGAGGGACTTAAAGTGGAAGCTAAGCGCTGATAAATGCACGCTTTCAGGATAAGACTTAATTACGCCAGCTTTAAACACACTATTTGTCGCACAGAAGTGTTTTCGTTCATGTTGTAATTATGACTGCATCTGGAAATAAAAGAGGCCTTCATCTAATTGTGAGGTTGAGAAACTTTACACATCTCACCCCACCCCAAACACATAAACCTTGGCATTATAAAGTAAGTTGCATATATATATATATATATATATATATATATAAATATATATAATATATATATATATATATTTGTGTGTGTGTGTGTTTAATACATTTGTCTCGGACTGTGTGCTTTGTGCTTTTTGTGCTTTGTGTGCGTGTGTGTGTGTGTGTGTGTGTGTGTGTGTGTGTGTGTGTGTGTGTGTGTGTGAGTGATGTATGTCTTCCCCTGCATGCCTCTGTCTGTCTGCATTTCCCACACAAGTACACACACGTAGGAAAGCAATTAAAGTAGTGTTATGGCTCTAAAAGGCTTGAGCGCTGAAGGTTACACGTGGAGAGAAGAGAGGGAGAGAGACAGAGCTGTACAGCTCCAGCCCTCTGTGGAACTAGGGCCTGTCAGTCTACCATGGAGTCATGAGGACCCCTGCTGGCCAAAAGGTACAACTACAACGTCTTCA
>NC_063212.1:5197328-5199828 GCF_017589495.1 Alosa alosa
ATTTATTTTGTCAAGAAACTGTCAAAATGATTTTTTCTATCTGTGTTAGGTTTTCTTTTTCGTTTTGGCAAGTAGCCGTGTAAGACACCAAAGCGGTAGTTATCAGAAAATAAGTCCCTTATTTTCTGATAATTACCGGCGGACAATACATTATCCCTTACATCATAACCCATTGGTGTATCCACATTAAATAGGCATTGTCACAACACTCAAGGTGTTTTCTTTCAAATAAATCTAATTCAAAAACAAACTGGAAATGTGGCATTTCTTGTTTGGTTGGTGTGTGTGTCTGTGTGTGTGTGTGTGTGTGTGTGTGTGTGTGAAGATATTGCGAGCCTTACCCTTGAGGGGAGAGCTTGTCCAGCCAACCGGTCTTAAGGGCAGCCCTGGGCCCTCCATAGAAGCAGGCATAGGGAGAGATGGCTGACTCAACGTCCTCGGGCAGCTCCACTCTAGCCGGCCCCGGCAGCGCGTCCAGCGGCTCCGTGTAGACGTCGTTCTCGTCCGCACGTACGGGCGGCACAGCCGAAGACACCGGCACCGACGATATCGCCGCCACCTCAGCCCCAGGGGGCTGACCCTGAGATGGCGCAGGCGTGGAGAGGTTGGCAGGGGACGGCGACCTGGGGGAGCGCTGACCGCTCTGGCCGGCCAGCCGCGGAGGCTCCAGGAAGCCCTGGACAGTGGAGTAGTCGGCGTCTTCCTCCTCCTCAGCACGGTTACGGTCATCAACACCCTCAACGGCCACGGGGACTGGGTCGGGTGCCACCTGCTGGTCTTTGCTGCCCGGTCGCTGCTCATTCTGCTTAGGCTGCTTCTTACTGATGAGGGTCAGCCAGAGAAGGGACAGGAGAAGGGGGGGGGTTGTTAGAATCATCGAATCCAGCAGTGTACCCTTCATTAACACTGCTACAGTAGCCTTCTTGTTCTCAGAAGGTTTTGTTTGAGTAAAAAGGATTTCTGAAAAAAAATCCACCCAATTATATGAAGCAGTAGGATTTAACTGAGAGACACAGATAGATGCTATATATGTATAGATATGTATAGCTAGGTAGATATTGACAGAGGCGTTAATATACTGTATACAGATACATAGGTGCATTGATTTGTAAAAGGTATAGACAGGTAGTATAGATAGTATAGTATGCATAGAGAGTGGGTACATTGGTATATAACTGCTCATGTCAATGTCTTCTTTTGGCACTTTTCTGATTCAACTGACTCAAGGCAACCTGATCCAAGTCCAACTGAATCTGTAAATGTAAGCTCTCCTCATTACTCTCCTGGGCTATTTTCAGCACTCAGAGGACCCATGCTGACTGTTGGTGTACATGTTGGTAGTTGTAGGTAAAGGTCATTTTGGGACTTCATGTCTCTTGTCTCTCATAGGCTGCATCCTGTTGCATAAACACCCACTGCACTCATATTGTACATTGTGGCATATATATTATATCCTTTCTGTGGTTAACATCATATTCTACATAATACTACAGCATCTTGGTGTACTAGAAGGCCCTGGTCCTACACAATGTACCCCCTCACCTCCAAAACACTGAGATCACTAATTTAAGTATATTTATGTGTCCTTGGCTGAGGTTCATTTAGGTGGCTTTCATAGGGCTGCCAGTATTAGACGTTGCCTGGGTGCTAATTACTACAAAACACCAGACGAGAAAGGCAGTTTATACTTCCTGCCTTCTCATCTATACTGGGTCATCAAAGCCCCTTCAAAGCGAAGGGATAGGCCTGTGGTTTCAACCGCAACAGACATGGCCCTGTTAATGAATGCACATGCACATGAGCACTCACTGCAACCCTGAGCTGTGTATGTGTGTGTGTGTGTGTGTGTGTATTGTCTTTGTCTGTCTGTGTGTGTGTGTGTGTGTGTGTGTCTTTGTGTGTGTGTGTGTGTGTGTGTGTGTGTGTGTGTGTGTCTGTCTGTCTGTCTGTGTGTGTGTGTGTGTGTGTGTGTGTGTGTGTGTGTGTGTGTGTGTGTGTGTGTCCACAGTTGCAGCCCCCAACCTCAGGGTAGGTGTGTGTAAGGGCCCATGGTCTGAAGTGTATGGTTTAAGTGCATTTAGGGCGTGTCCAGTCCACTTTTGCTAGTTTGATGGTGCAATAAATAAGGAATCAGATGCCAGGCACATGGTTTAAAAGGGCATAACATTCATTAAACCAATAAGAGTGCCATCTCCCATTCCCTTTAAGAGCCAGGAGTGTGTACTATAAGGTCTTGCTACTAGGCAGATCCACTGCCCATTTCACTTTAGTCCATGACTTTCTTTTGATGCAGCAGGCAAAAGATGGGGCCCTAAATATGTGCATCTGCGCGTCTGCAAGTGTGTGTATGAGGGTACACACATCCCACAGCAGACACCTACTTCTCCTTTTACTGTTCTTCTATTTACAGCCACCTCCTTGTTTACTGACCTCAGTGTGTGTTTGTGTGTTTGTGTGCGAGCGTGTGTGTATGTGTACAAAACACACCTACACAAGTGAC